>NC_037672.1:183010074-183150074 GCF_003255815.1 Theropithecus gelada | reverse complement strand
AAAGTACTGGGATTACAGGCATGAGGCACTGCACCCAGCCAGTTTTATTTAATTTTAATAAATTTAAATTTAAATTGCCAAGCTTTGGCTTATAGAAGCCACATTCCTATCACATTCTGTATTAAAGATCAAATGTGTTATTCCTAGTCTAGGAATTGGTCGGTAAGGGAATAAGACAAAGAAAAGAGCAGTGACTAACACAAAATTACAAGTGACAATGGCATCTTTCTTATTTCTGAACTTTATAACACCTCAAGGCTCCATCTTTGGACCTACTTTCTTCCCTGTCTGCATTTAATTCTTTGATAATTTCACTAGATTTTTAAAAAATATCAGTTGTATATTGGCGACACCTAAACACAGATCTACACAGAAAACTCTCTCCTGAATGTGACTTCTATTTCCAGCTGTCGGTTCAACCCTTTCCTCTAGATGTGTCATGGGCATTGCTTCTCCTACACTCTGCCGCTTGTGAAACCTTCCACATCTCTGTCATCAGCATTTCCATCTTTCCAGTTTCTTGGGCCAAAAGTCTCGGAGCTATCTCTACTACTTCACAATCCATGGTCCAATCCATCAGTAAATCTTATTGGCTCTCTGCTGTAACACATATCAATCTGGTCACTTCTCTCTCATCTCCACTCTGGTCCAATCGGCAAGGTTTTCATCTATTCAGTTCACTAAATGGTATCCCCAGTCTTCAGAACAATGCCTGATATATAATAGGCACCAAACAAATTCTACTAAATTTGTTCAGTAAGTGATGGTAACAGATATATTTTCATGTGACAAACCTGGCACTTCTGAAATTACAGCCTCACTCAGTGGAAAGTGAGGTTCGTGTGATGGGCAAGGCACATGGGGCTCCCCTTGGCTGAATTGTCTGGAGGACACATTTTCATCAACAGGAGGCCAAGCAAGCAAGTGCTGAGGGCTCTGAGAGTTCCAATTCAAAGATATATACAAGCTAGGTTTTAAAACTGACTTAATTTTATGGATGTTTGTTTGTTTGTTTGTTTGTTTGTTTAAGTGAATGTTGCCAATGAAGAATAGCAAACTGGGCATGGTGGCTCAGGCTTGTAATCCCTGCACTGTGGGAGGCCAAGGCCGATGGATTGCTTGAGGCCAGCAGTTCTAGACCAGCCTGACCAACGTGGCGAAACCCTGTCCCTACAAAAATACAAACATTAGCTGGGCATGGTGGTGCACACCTGTGGTCCCAGCAACTTGGGAGGATGAGACAGGTGGATTGCTTGAACCTAGGAAGTGGAGACTGCAGTGGGCTGAGATCACACCCAGTGCACCCAAATCTGAGTGACAGAGCAAGACCCTGTCTTAAATAAATAAATAAATAAAAGAGGGACAGCAACCTTAGCTAATGTCCTTTTGGTAATCAAAGAAATTTTCTCATGCTGTTTCTGATGTCCTGTGTTAATTTCCATTGGTAAGGAAACAGGAACTCAATTCTCAAATCTCCCTCCACCATCATCCTAACCCACTTGATGGAGACATTCATTTCCACCTCTCTCTCTCCACTTTGGGTTTGACATTTCACTGACATTTTCAGCTCTTTCTGCTCCTGGTTCAATTATTTTAAACAAAGCATTGGACTGAATTGTCTTTTAGTGGTTATGAAGTGGAAATGGAATCTCTTCATTTCATTTAGAATTAGACAACTCTCCCTTTGCCAAGGTGGAGACCTCCAGCACTACTGGGTACATGTCCAAAGGAAAAGAAAGAAAAAAAATCATTATTTCACAAAGATACCTACACTCACATGTTTACTGCAGCAGTATTCATAATAACAAAGATATGGATCAACCTAAGAGTCTATCAACAAATGAATGGATAAAGAAAATGTGGTGTATAGAATATACTGTAGAATGTTACTTAGCCATAAAAAATCATAAAATCATGTCTTTTGCAGCAACATGAATAGAACTGGAGGCTATTATCTCAAGTGAAACAACTCAGAAACAGAAAGTGAAATATTCCATGTTCTCACTTATAAGTGGGAGCTAAGTAAAATGTACACAGGCACAGAGAGAGTGGAATGAAAGCTATTGGAGACTCAGACAGTTGGAAGGATAGGGGAGGGTGGAGCAGCAAAAGCCCAGACTTCACACTACACCGTATATCCATGTAACAAAACTGTACCTGTACCTAAAATTTATTTAGGTAAAATAATATTTATTTTAAAATTTATTGACCAGGCATGGTGGCTCAACCCTGTAATCTCAGCACTTCGGGAGGCTGAGGCAGGCAGATCGCCTGAGGTCAGGAGTTCAAGACCAGCCTGGCCAACATGGTGAAACCCTGTCTCTACTAAAAATACAAAAAAAAAAAAAAATTAGCTGTGCATGGTGGTCCATGCCTATAATCCCAGCTACTCAGGAGGCGGAGGCAGGAGAATCACTTGAACCCGGGAGGCAAAGGTTGCAGTGAGCCGAGATCACACCACTGTACTCCAGCCTGGGCAGTACGGCGAGACTCCGTCTCAAAAAAAAAAAAAAGAGTCCTTGGTAATGTCGGGTTTGTGCTAAGTAGGTGGGGAATAGAATGGGAGAGGGGCTAGAAATTCTTTGCAATTTTTATCCTATACTAACATTTAGAGTAAATTTTTAGTTACTTGGAGTTTTTAATGATGGATTTTGATCAGCTATTTTAAAAAGATAACAAATTATCCTTACTTGTTAACTCCTTACCTTTGAGATTCTTTGGGCCATTCCTGGGAAAAGAAGGTAAAAAACAAGCAACCGGGATGATGAGTGCAGATTCGGCGACAGGCAAAGGCATCTGGAGCCATGACACTATCGATGTTGCTGTCCGCAAACACCGTGTTGGGGAAAACGTCCCTAATACAAGCTGCGAAACAGAAGAACTGTGTTAGGAACTCAGTTCACCAGCTATCAGGAAAATTCCAGTCACAGCATTTGTAAATTCCATAGTAAAAAATTTAAGTGTATCCCAAGATCTTTTAAATTTTTTTTATTTAGAAGAAAATGGCATGATTATTTTAAACTTGAAATTTAAATAGAGGATCTAACTGTACAAGACATGATGAAATCTATCACATGAAGAAGGTAAAGGTCTTTGGGTCCGTTCCATTGTGAGCATAAGCTGGTAACCTGAGTGAGATCTATTGTCCTGATCATCAGCATGTTTAATGGTTGCACTACGTCATCAAGAAGTCAATAGTTACCCAGATTAGAAAGTGCACAGGATTTCAGTGAAAATCCAGTCACCACTTTATCGAGTTTCGTTATTCCGGTTGGTGTCCCCGTTTGGGTGTGCTTCAGTAGACAAATGTTACTGAATAAAAAGAAAAAGGAAACGTGTCTTATTCTTCCAAGTGCAAGGAGGAGAAAACATGAGACAATAAGAAAGTCCCCTTTGGAGAAAGGACCTGCGAGACCCTGAAGCATCCATCTGGGAGGCTGAGTGGCTGGGCGTGGTCCCAGCAGTGCCGCTAAGCACCTGTGAACTGTGTAACTTTATTTCTTCTTCAGTACAGTGACAGCTTGAGAGAGTGGCCACATGAAGAAGGAGACTGCATGAATGAATGACTTCTCAAGCCCTTCTCACTTTTTTTTTTTTTTTTTTTTTTTTTCGGAGTTTGGCTCTTGTCGCCCAGGCTGGAGCACAATGGCACAATCTCGGCTCACTGCAACCTCTGCCTCCCGGGTTCAAGCGATTCTCCTGTCTCAGCCTCCCAAGTAGCTGGGATTACAGGCGCCCACCACCATGCCTGGCTAATTTTTGTATTCTTTTTTAGTAGAGATGGGGTTTCATCATATTGGTCAGGCTGGTGTCGAACTCCTGACCTCAGGTGATCTGCCCACCTCGGCCTCGCAAAGTGAGCCACTGCACCTGGCCAAGTCCTTCTTACTTTTAATGATTTTACTTTTTTTATCTTGCTTAGCAGCCTCCACTTTCTTGGCTTGCAGTTCACATTCCGTTAAGTCTTAGACATAAAAGCTGTCATCTGAGCTGAGCTACAGACAAGCGTTGCAAGTCAAATGACTAAGTTAGGGGTTTGGGGTGTGTGTGTGTGTGTGTGTGTGTGTAACCACTGTTGTTTTTGAAATAACTCATTGATGCTTTGTTTGCTTTCCGTTTACTCCTCTTTGTTAATGTGGCAGGCAGAATGTTAAAATCCAATGTTAAAACAGAAATATTAGGCCGGGTGCGGTGGCTCACACCTGCAATCCCAGCACTTTGGGAGGCCAAGGCGGGAGGATTATCTGAGGTCAGTAGTTCGAGACCAGCCTGGGCAACATGGTGAAACCCCATCTCTACTAAAAATACAAAAATTAGCCAGGCATGGTGGTGGGCACCTATAATTCCAGCTACTCAGGAGGCTGAGACAGGAGATTCACTTGAACCCAGGAGGCTAAGGTTGCAGTGAGCCGAGATCGCGCCATTGCACTCCAGCCTGTGCAACAAAGAGCGAAACTTTGTCAAAAAAAAAAAAAAAGAAAGAAAGAAACCCACAAATATTAGTAATTAGAATGTTTTTCACTTTTCTGTTGATTCCAGATAAATGCAGTTTACTATGAAAATCTAAGTTATCTCAGTATATTTCTGAATATACAAATTAATATTGTATAATGTTGTATATTGTATACAATATTGGATAATGTTGTATATTGTATACAATATTGCATAATGTTGTATATTGTATACAATATTGCATAATGTTGTATATTGTATAATGTATATTTCTGAATATACAAATTAATAATCTATTTCCCATGGAAATTTTTAAAGATGAGGACACAGATTTGGTCATTAGAGAGCAGATCATTTTTAAATCCTTACACAATAGATTTATCCTTGAAATATTTCAAAATCCAGTATGCAGCAGGATAACACTTTTTACATGAGTATTTTGTCTTAGGTAAGGAACTGTTATTTGGAGGGAGAGAGAGAGAGGAGTAGGCTTTTATTTTTATTCTGTTATACTGTAACATTTTTTAGACTGGGAAGGCCACTGACAATCAGACCAATTGTAGCTGTTTCAAAATTGCCAATTTAAAAGTGTAGCACTTTTGAAATTAGCTAAGTGTATATATTTTTCTGACAGTGTTATTAAAAGATAAACTCCTTACCACAAATGAAATGCATCCAAATTAGGCTTTAAGTGTGTTTTTCATGAAGAAAACCAGGAGTACTTTTATTGAAATGCCTTCTAGGGGTTCAAAATTAATTCTGGCATAAAGTTGATGACAAAAACTTTTTAGTGAATCACGATTCTGTTTGTCACTGGCCACTCGAATGCCGAGGCTCACTCACCGATGCTCCAGACTGGGAAACTGCCTTGTGGCATACGTGAAAAAGTGGCAGTGGACGTCATCCGTGCATCTTTCTTGGCATTCTTGAGCACTCTTGGCAAGTGAGCTGTTATAGTTTATGCCCTTCATGTCTAAGTCCACATAAATGTCTTTGTTGCAAGCTGGAAATAAAAGCGGAAAACGTGAGTACCTTCCAGATTCCAGAGGCGCTGACCTCAGCAACTGTCCCTCCTGACTCACCCTGAACTTTTTCACCCACCTTTCCTCAGAAGTCTTTTGTTACATTAATCTGCAAAATTCTTATTCTTGAATGAAAGCAGGAAAAGAATGCCAATGTCCTTCTTGTATTGTAACAATTTTAGACTCGTAAATTCACAGTTTGATTTTCTGACCTGGCCTCTCTTCTCCTTAACTGCACTGATTATTTCACTAATTAACTGATTCAAGTATCTGCTCACTATTAAGACAAGTGTCACTTCAACTTTTATGTTTGCTCCTTTTGATTTGGATTAATATGTTTAATAAAGAATTTCAACTGGGCACCATGGAATCCCAGCACTCTGGAAGGCCAAGGTGGGCGGATCACTTGAGGCCAGGAGTTTGAGACCAGCCTGGGCAATACAGTGAGACTCTGTCTCTAGGAACAATGAACAAATTAGCTGGGAATGGTGGTGCATGCTTCTGGTCCCAGCTACTCCAGAGGCTAAGGCAGGAGGATCACTTGAACCCAGGTGGTTGAGGCTGCAGTGAGCTGTGATTGCACCACTGCACTCCAGCCTGGACAACAGAGTAAGACCTTGTCACAAAAAAAAAAAAAAAAAAAAAAAAAAAAAGACTTTCATTTAAGATTTTAGGCTGGGAAGTAGAAACAATATAAATAAGTGATGAGAAGTGAGGTAGTAACATATGTCTTTCTATGAGGTAAGGAAATTTTTAGTGNAAAAAAAAAAAAAAAAAAAAAAAAAAAAAAAAAAAAAAGACTTTCATTTAAGATTTTAGGCTGGGAAGTAGAAACAATATAAATAAGTGATGAGAAGTGAGGTAGTAACATATGTCTTTCTATGAGGTAAGGAAATTTTTAGTGTGTTGGAGGGCAGGCATGCATGTATGTTAGTTTATACTCTACATTGAAAGAACTTCATTAAGGGGGTTTATTTCCACATAGCAGTGTTTTATTTCATTGCCATAAAGCCATATCTGATGTGACTACATGTATACATCACAACTGGTATTTGTTGATTCTAACAACATATCTTACCGCTTATTTGGTGTGAGCATTGCTTGAAAGAATACCCAGAAATCGCTCCTGTCCTATTCACTCTTGGCAGTGTTTCTGTAACACTGTCCTTCAGGACACAAGTAAACCTGTTTTTTAAAAAATACGTATTACTGAATAGGAATTTATGTTTTTAAAATAATGGGTCTTAAAAGTCAGCACACAGAAAGCCAAAGAGAAGGAAACAAAATACTTTATCTCATGCCAAAACAAATATTTTCTTAGCAAGATTCTGAGTTTGCTTTTTACTTCAACATCCCTACACTTAAGAGACTACATGTAATACTCCTTCCTACCAGGAACAAACAGGAATGGGTGAACTATGGCCTGTTGATAAAATGCAACCAAAAATCTGTGTGTTTTTGTTTAGCCTGTTAGCTCTACAAAATGATTTTTATATTTTCAAATGGTTACATTTTAAGTGGTGACATAAATACTTATATAATATCCTTGGCGTTACTGCGGGTTTTGCCCACAAAGCCTAACATATTTACTCTGCTTTATTAAGAAGGCATTTTCCAAACCCTGTTCTAGATTCTGGAATAGTAAATTTTATAAGTTCAGGGTGCTATATAAATGCCTGTGAATGTAGCAATAATACACAAAGATGTTGAAAACTTAATTCTACAGAAAGGCTTATTATTACACTTTCAAGCTCAGGATGGGAACACAAATGGTTGGCGGACTGTTCAAAATATTTTAAACCTGACAAACAACCCAATGCAGTGTGTGACTCTTGGTAAGATTCTGGTTAATTACTATAAATTATAAATTATATTTGAGGGAAAACTGAAATAATATAAAGGAATTCTTGTTAAATTTCATATGTCTTTTGTGTAGGATAATGCATGTTGAAGTATTTGGGGTAAAGTGTCATGTTTTAAAATTATTTCAAATGGTTAAGCATGTGTACAAATATAGGTATTGTATATTGTATTATATATTATATTGTATATTGTATATTGCTATACAAATATAGCAAACATTGCAGTCTTGGTGGTGGCAAGGGATCATGGTACTGTACTATTTCTTCTTCAAATTATCTTTTTAAATATTTAATTTTTTTCTAATAAAATAGTTGGGAGAAGTTCCAGTTTAAAGCACACCAAAAATTAATAATTGATAGAAAAGCAAAGTGTGAAATGTTTAAGAAGCATAAAAATTGAGACAAACAGAAGAAACATACCATTAATACTGTGACTGTAAGAGAGGCTGGAAAGCCTACACTTGGAGGCATATTTATTCTTTTCTGAATTGCCTAAACACCATCCCTTCTTTCTGTAATAATATTTCAACTGAAAGACAATTGCTCTTCCAGGTGTCAATGTTAAATTGTGTAAAATGGTAGATGGAGATGTGTTAAGAAGAGCAGTCTCCCTGTAAAAATCTGTCTCCTCGATGTGGAAACAGAAGCACTTACCACTGGGTAGGATCCTCAGATGCAGATTCCGCCGTGAAAGTGAAGAGCAGACATCGTGGGTGGTGAGTGCAGACCACCTGGCAGTGCTTGGCGTTTGGTGTGAAAACCGTAGCGATGTCCCCTCCTTCAAAGTGGATGTCCTTGAACAACCGAGTCACACATTCTGTGATGTAACACATGGCATGCTTTATTTTGGATTTTACTGGGCATATATCTAATTAGGTAATAATCTCATAAAGGCAAGGCAAGTAGCTCTACTTAACAGGAAATACACCTGAATTTGGAAATCAAGGCAACGAACACTTTTATGTGAGTTTTTTGAATGAACAGCCTCAGCTGGAAACGAAAATCACAAAATGGTACATTGGCTTCAATGGAATTGTGCTTATGAGTCATTGTCTTGCAGACAAGGAGTGCTTTGAGAGTGATTGAATCGTTTCGAGGATCTTTACTGGCAAAAGCTGCTGCTTTTCAGGATCTCATCCCGGTTTGGAATGAGCCTTCTGCTTTTTGCTCTCCTAACTGCTTCTCTTCGTCCAAACCCTGTGCTTATTTGAAACGAAGGCTCCAGAGTGATCAGTTTCTGATAGCATCTGATGGCCCGGGGGTGTGATAATATACATCCTCACCCCACTGAGAATAATCTGGAAACCCCACCATGGAAATCCCCATCTTTCAGGGGAAAGCAATCTTGCTACTTTAAAATACTACTTTTAAGAAGAATATTAATTGACGAATCAAATAAATGTTCTATATTTAATCATGTGGAGTGGGCGCAGTGGCTCGTGCTTGTAATCCCAGCACTTTGGGAGGCTAAGGTAGGCAGATTGCTTGAGCTGAGGAGCTCAAGACCAGCCTGGGCAACGTGGCAAGACCCTGCCTCTATAAAAAATACAAAAAAAAAAAAAAAAAAAAATTAGCTAGGCATGGTGGTTTCCACCTGTAATCCCAGCTACTCGGGAGGCTGAGGTAGGAGGATCTCCTGAGCCTGGGAGTTTGAGGCTGCAGTGAGCTGTGTTTGCACCACTGCACTCCAGCCTGGGCGACAGAGCAAGACTCAGTTTCTCTCTCTGTCCCTTTCTCTCATGCGTGCGTGCACACGCACACACACACACGTGCACACACGTGCTCTGTGTGTGTGCACCATGCACTGATTTTCTTAGAATATATCCCCCTCCTAATTGGATTATTTAATTTTACAAGACAAATTGATTTTCAATATGCCACTAGGTGGGAGGATGGGAGTGGGTGAGCGTTGAAAAATTACCTGTTGGTTCACTACTTGGGTGATGGGTACACTAAAAGCCGGCACTTCACCACTGCATAACATATGTATGTAAGAAATCTGCACTTACAGCTCCTAAACATATAAACATTTTAAAAATTTTGGAAAATCCACATGCAGCTTCTAGTGTCAGTAAAAACCAGTTAATCTGTTTTGCGAACTAGCAAGGGCTTGCTATTGTATATTGACGTTGTATCTAGACTTCTTACTAATTTAACTAATTGGCTCAAATAATTTATGTGATGGTTAATTTTGGATTTTTCTGGGTACACGATCATATCATCTGTGTAAAATGAGAGCTTATGCTCCTCCTAATCATTTTCCTTTTATTTCCTATCCTTACTGCACCAACTAGTACCTCCTTATAATATTAAATGGAAACAATGGGAAGTCTTCTTGTCTTATTCTCAATCCCCTGGGAAAGCTTTCAATATTCCACTATTATGTATTATGTTTTTTGAAAACTTTTGGTTTGGATTTTTGTTTGCTTTTGTTTAAAATGCCCTTTAATGGTTGAGGAAAGTTCGCTTCCAGTTTCAGCTTACTAAGAGTTTTGATCAACAACAGAATTTTAGCAAGCATTTTTCTGCACATATTAATATTTAAAATTATTTTTATTTTTTATTGTGACAGATAACATACCATGTGCCATGTAGCCATTTTGAGTGTACAGTTCTGTGGCACTAAGTGCATTTACACTGCTGCGTAACCATCAGCACCATCCGCCTCCAGAATTTTCCAACTTCCCCAGCAGATGCTCTGTGCCCATTAAACACCAGCTCTCACCCCTTCCCTCACCCCTCGGCCCCTGGCAACCTCTGTTCTAGTTTCCGTCTTGATGAAATTGACTACCTTAGGTACCTCATATCAGTGGGATCCCACGGTATTTGTTCTTTCGTGACTGGCTTATTTCACTTAGCATAATGTCTTCAAGGTTTATCCATGTGGTAGCATGTGTCAGAATTTCCTTTCTTTTTAGGGCTGAGTAATATTCCATTGTCGGTATGTACCACGCTTTGTTTATGCAGCCACCTGTCGATAAAGCCATGGGCTGCTTCCGCCTTTGGATTAGTGTGAATAACGCTGCTATGAAGATGGGTGTACAGGTATATCTGTGTGAGTCCTGCTTTCCCTTCTTTTTTTTTTTTTTTTTTGGTATATACCCCAAAGTCACACATCTATTGATTTTGAATGTTAAATCAACTTTTCATTCCTGGAATAAGCCTAATGTCACAATGTCACACTGTAATCATCCTTTAATTTGTTTAACATTCTACTGGGTTAAGTTGGATAATATTTTGTTAAGGATATTTACATATGTTCATAAGATAAAAGACCTGTGATTTTTTTTTCCCCCTCAAAATTTTCCTATGAGATTTTGGTGTTAAGATTACACTGACCTTATAAAATGGATTGGAAAGGGATTATGTTGATCTCTCAGATATGTTTGTCTTCCATTTAATTAATTTCTGCGATTTATTCTTTCTGCCTTCTAGTTTCTTAGCACTTAAGTCACTATTCTCTATCTTCTGGTCATCTTATATCATTAATTTTTACCTTTTCTGTATTCTAATGTATACATGTAAATCTACACATTTGATCTCAACACTGATTCAGTTACATCTCCAAGTTCTGATATACTGTATTTTCATTATTGTACAATTCTTTTTGTAATTACCATTGTGATTTCATCTCTGACTCATATTAATTTAAAAAGGTATACTCAATTTTCAAACATTTGGGGATTTTCAGTTCCCTTTTTATTATTATTTTAGCTCCCATTCACAGTGATTGAATAACATGTTCGGTATAATTTTAACCCTTTAAAATCTGTTGAGACTTGTTTCAGAGGCTTGTGTGTGGTCAATAACTGTAAATGTTCCGTATGCATGTATAAAGGACCTATATATGTACACTATCATTCCTTGATATCTGTGAGGAATTGGCTGCAAGACCTCCTGCAGATACCAAAATCCATGAACACTCAAGTACCTGATATAAAATGGCATAGTATTTACATATAACCTACTCACAGCCTCCTGTGTACTTTAAATCATCTTAAGATTACTTATAATACCTAGTACAATGTAAATGTTATGTAAATTGTTGTTATACTGTGTTGTTTAGGGAACAATGACAAGAAAAATGTCTACACATGTTGAGTACAATTTTTAAAAAAATATTTCACTCCAAGGTTGTTTGAACCCATGGATGTAGAACTCATGATTCGGGGGCCAATTGTTCATGCAGTTATTGGGTCCAGTGTTCAAAATATATCCAATTATTTAGCGCTGACATGTTTATCAATGAAATAACAATACAATTTCCGGATAATTATAACAAAGGAATAGTATAACTTGAGCAGTAATCTTGTCACAGAGAACATTGAACTTATGAACTGTGTAATTTAATATATTAAGTGGAATTTATCTTTAATATCTTCACCTAGATTTGCCTTTTTTCACATATGCCAGAAAAAGAAGAATTTGCCGTGCTTAAAATCCTAGCAATAGTATCAGAAATTAAATATAACATGTATACATAAGCTATTTTTCTAAAAGAATGCTTCAGCTTTCATTTTAAATAAAGAATGGTCGTGGAACTAAACAATACTTGTACTGATATATCCTACTTAATATTGGCTAAGTAATTTATAAACAGATTTAGCAGATGTGACATAGGGTGGAGAATTAACAGGGTAGTTAAATTATTGAAATGCATAAACTATGTATGAATATTTACATAACATTTTTCAGTACAAAATTCCTATTTTATGTGTGTGTGTGTGTTCCATTGAACTGGCTGCTTTATGTAAAACCAACCAATTAGTGAGGCGAGTCAAGATTTCTTCTTTTTAATATTGCTTTTAAATATCATTTAAATGAATGATGTACGTAGGCATGGATATAGATACGGTATACATAAAGACACAGATTCCTACCAGTACAAACAATTTTTTCACCTCAATTCCTACCCTGCTTTGAAAACCTCTGGAGCCTTAATCAGGAAGTAAAGAAAACCATTTTATTTCCTTCCCTGGCATAAACAGTGTGGGATTCTCCCACATGTGTGGAGACTGTAGTGTGGTTTCCCTCTCCCAGTCCCTAGTTAAGATAACACTCTACTTACCACCAGAAACTGACGTAAATAGAATGAAATGTACCATTTGATATAAGAAAATCATCCTACAATGAGAAAAAGGTGCATGTTTTTAGAATATAAAATGTAAATTTAGAATTAGTTTACTGACACTAAGATTTACAAGAAATAGGGAGAGAGGTGAGTAGTTAACTCAATAGCGTTCACGGGTTTCTCATTATAATGTTGAATGTTATCTTTCCCAATCCTGGAGCACTCCTTAGTGTGGCTGTGTGTGTATCGCTCAACACTAGCTTCTGCAGAAGCTGAACCCACAGGGAAGCAGGCCCTCCCCTCCTCCCTCCTTCCCCGTTGCCCCACTGCTTCCTATGATCAGATCCTTCCCACCGCCACCATCTGGCCGCTCTCCCCGCCCCAATTTTTCGTCTTTGTTTCCTTTCCCAATTTTTTTCCTTCCTTTCTTTCCTTGAGGCCTCTCCCTATATCTTTCAAAGAGCTATGAATGATTTCCTACTTAGAAAATTTTCTATTTAAAAAAATCTGTGGCTAATACATTAATAGATTGTCTTGGTCACCTATAAATCTATTTGTCCCCACTAAGCATTAAACAGGCTCTAGGAAAGACAGAGTCATCAGTGAGACAAATCAAGACTTCCGATTTTTCAGTATCGCATTTGGATGCCTTTTTAACTCATAAAACACTTGTTACTGAGTAGACACTGTTGCTCTTCTTTCGTTCCCCATTTCCTCTCGAATTAGTTATGGATATTAGCTGAACATCGCTACAAAGCTCAATCAGACACATTTTAAAAATCCGTCATTCTCTATTTTAAAGTGTTTTTAAATTCCTATGATTTACAAAAAGCATTTCAAGGCATATTTGCTTGAGAGGAATGTTAAATAATAAGTTCTGAAACTGTACCTGAAAAGACCTTGTTTGCTTATTTGCTGCAATTCTTAATAAGGGTGTTTTTCTTCTTCCAAATTGATCTTCATCCTCCTCTGAATGAGCTTGTGTAGGAAATGGTCACTTAACTTTAATATTTACTTGTACTAGTTCTCAGTGTTATGTAACATTGTCTCTCGGTACAGCATATTTGTGAAAGTCGTTAAAATCTTAGTATGTCAGAAATATACCTTGAGAGAATTGCTTGCTTTCTCAATACATTGAATTTATATTTTAATTTTAATTCATATTCAAACAAGTGACATACACAGAGACAGCTGTAGAGCTTGATTTAGTCTGTGTGCCTTAGCTGTCACACAATGTGCCTGCTAGCCAAAGCTGCATTTAACCACACTTTCACCTGTTGGCTGTTAACCATTAATTCCAGCTTACCTTGAATCCCAAAGTCTAAAAAGAAAACAGGGAAAGTCTAATGGATTCATTGATTTGCAATATAGTGGAGGGAGGAGACTTTGGCTGCTGGGGGAGACAGGACGGGTGGGAAGCAAAGTACAGATCGCTCCTAAGTGCCTGGCTCCTGTGGAGTCAGTTTCCTTTCAGGTAAGGCTGCCCCTCAGAGGCCTATGCAGACAGGATTCCTTCTAAGACCAAGCCTTTTTTTTTTTTTTTTTTTTTTTAATTCTCACTTGTGAACACTAAAAGTCTATTTTTTTAAAAAAAAAAAACAAAAAAACGCTCTTTTAGCTTTCTCTTTCTTTCTTTCTTTCTTTCTTTCTGTCTTTCTTTCTAAGACGGAGTCTCTCGTGATGCAGGCATGAGTGTAGTGGCGTGATCTCGGCTCACTGCAACCTCCACCTCTCAGGTTCAAGCGATTCTCCTGCCTCAGCCTCCTGAGTAGCTGGGACTACAGGCGCGTGCCACCATGCCTGGCTAATTTATATTTATTTATTTATTTATTTATTTTTGTATTTTTAGTAGAGACAGGGTTTCACCATGTTGGTCAGACTGGTCTCAAACTCCTGACCTCAAATGATACGCCAGCCTCAGCCTCCCAAAATGCTGGGATTACAGGCATGAGCCACCACGCCCAGCCTCTTTTTAGCTTTCTTTAGATCCTGGGACACAGACCCAAATGGAGAGCTAGGAAGTGACATGTCTAGCGGCTGCATGACAGTCAGCAAAAGCAGAGCTGGTCACATCCCGGAAGGAAAGGGTGGTTTTGTCCTGGAGGGAGCCTTCCAGTGGTAGCACCTGTCGCTTATAGGCAGGAAAGTTTGTGAAAAAATGTTGGGGGGTGTCACATAATTATATTTCCATGAAGGCTTTCCCTCTGGCCTTGAAGAAGGTCTGAAAGCCTATGGAGGGCATGTTCATCCCTGCCTACTCACTGGCTGACGAGTCATGTGACTTGAGTGGAACCAGCCTATGCACTGTCACCAGCCACCTGCAGGCTCTTGGCTTCAGTTTCCTCATTTAGAACATAAGGCACTAACTAGTGCTCAGAGTTTCTGTGCGGTCCCCTAAAAAACCTCACAACACGAACACAAAACAGTTTTCAATATGCCTGATTTGAATACATTTTGGAGAAAGATAATTTTATGGTTCAGAGAAGGCTCTCAATTTTTCCTAGAGAAGCAAAATACGATTTTGTGTTTATAAATGGAATCATAATTTTAAAAAACATATTTGGAAGACCAGGGGAGAAATGACAGGGAATTAAGGGAATGTGAACTGAGAACAGGTCTTTTTGTAAAGTGCTGAAGAACTAGGGTGATGTTCTATCTGGAAGGCATTTACTCAGATATTTTTATTTGATCTATTGCCAGTACATTTGACCTATCCTGGCATAAAGAGTTCCTAGCTGTTTTCTTGAGTTTCCCATTTAAAGTTAAGTACATTCTAGCTGCCCAAAAAGTGCATATTTATGATGCATTGCCTTTTATGAGGCTCAAACATAGAATGGCAAATTCATGCCAAGAATGGCTTTCATGGAAAACGGATATGTGAGATTATATGAGGTCCTTATATCCTTGTATTGTTTACTCCATGAAACCTCATCTCTCTTCTGAAGCCCCAATAAAAAAAAGATAAGGATAACTCTTCCACCCTATTGAGAGAAACAGAAAGGGTCTAAATAAGAGAAATGCTTCATTGGAAAACCAAATAATATTTTCCTAAGTTTGGTTTAGCTAGTTAGTGAAATCTCTAAGGTCTTTGAAATAGTATCAGGATTCAAAAAATTTGTGTCTTTTCAAGTAAAAGTAGAATAAGAGTTTTTGTTTTGTTTTGTTTTATTTTTTAGACAAGGGTTCACTCCTGTCGCCCAGATGGGAGTACAGTGGTGTGATCTCAACTCACCGCAGCCACCAGGTGATCCTCCCACCTCAGCCTCCTGAGCAGCTAGGACTACAGCCGCACATCACCCCGCATGGCTAATTTTTGTACTTTTTGTAGAGACAGGGTTTTGCCGTGTTGCCCAAGCTGGTCTGGAATGCCTGGGCACAAGCGATCCACCTGCCTCAGCCTCCCAAGTGCTGGAATTACAGGAGTGAGCCACCGTGCCCGGCCTAGAATAAAAGTCTTGACTACATAGAAACTCTTTGAGATTAAATAGACCTTTCTTTTAAACTGACCTAGATATTCTTTAAAAATTATTTTCAACTAATGCATTGCAGTTTAAAATTCTGATATCAACTATTTTTATCCTAATTGTTTTTCAGTGAAATGAATGGTTTTTGAATATTTGACGCCTGATGAAAATCAGGAATAACTAGACAAAGTCTTGGGAAGAATCTAGAAGTTAGTCTGCAGAAACCCAAGTACCAGTCAGAAGTTAGGATTGTAAACCAAAAAGTATCTGAGACAGGTCTCAGTCAATTTAGAAAGTTTATTTTGCCAAGGATAAGGATGTGCCTATGACATAGCCTTCTGAGGTCCTGATGACATGCGTCCAAGGTAGTCAGGGCCCAGCCTGATTTTATACATTTTAGGGAGACATGAGACCTCAATCAATCTATGTGAGATGTACATTGGTTTGGTCTGAAAAGGTGGGACAACTAGAAGAAGGGAAGGGGGCTTCCAGGTCATAGGTAGATAAGAGACAACAGGTGCATTTTTTCGAGTTTCCGATTAGCCCTTCACCAAATATGCAATTTACAAGCACAGTCACTCATGCCTTAGTCTGGCTCCGTGAAACAACTTGGCAAATGAAGCAATCAGATACCCACTTGTCTCATGTCAGCAGAGGGGTGACTCTGGCTTCTGCCTGTCCTCTTTCCACAAGGAACTTCCTTGTGGGCAAATTGTGAGGAATGTAGCTTTTTAAAACCTTTTTAAAGCTTAAAAAAGGCTTCTTATAGCTTAAAAAAGCTATCTTATTTAGGAATAGAATGGGAGGAAGATTTGCCCAATGCAGTTCCCAGCTTGACTTTTCCATGTGGCTTCATGATTTTGGGGGTCCCAAGGTTTATTGGGACCAGTGGATCATAGGTGGGATCCAGTGGATCATAGGTGGGATCCAGTGGATCATAGGTGGGAGATGTATTGGACATATTGTGACCTAAAGCCTTCCGCTTGGGACAGGAATGACCACAGTGGCATCAGTTGACTGAGACCCCTTCTCAGGCATGGCCCTAATCAACTCTCAGAGCCCCTTCTCTCGCCTATCAAAACCCGCTTTGAAAACAGACACAATAAAAAAGAAGGAAATCTTTCATTTGCAGCAACGTGGATGGAACTGGAGGTCATTATGGTAAGTGTTCCATCCAACGTGATGGAACTGGAGGTTATTATGTTAAAAATAAGCCAAGCACAGAAAGACAAACATCGCATGATTCCATAAAAGATGATTTCATGGTGGTAGAGAGTATATGGTGGTTACCAGAGGCTGGGAAGGGTGTGTGGGTTGGGGGTGGGGGGTGGGGGTGAAGAGAGGTTGCTGAATGGGTGCAACCATAGAGTTAGACAGAAGGAATACATTCTAATGTTTGATAGAAGAGCAGGGTGACTATAGTTAACAACAAGGTATCATAGTTTTCTAAATAGCTAGAAAAGGACTTGAAATGTACTCAACACATAGAAATGGTCGGGTGATGGGTATGTATCCTAAACACCCTGACTTGATTATTACACGTTCCATGCATATAACACAATTTCACATGTGCCCCATGAATATGTACAAATATAATGTATCAAAAACAAAGAAGAGAAAGGGCACAGCCTGCCAGGTCCTACGACCCCTTTCTTGCTGTTCCTGAAACGTCCTCTTCTCATTACAAGGTTTTAATGCTGACATGAGGTCAGGCTGTCTCAACCCTGGCATTACTGATATTGGGGCAGGTAACTCTCTTTTGTGAGGGGCTGTCCCACACATCGCAGGATGTTTAGCAGCATCCCTGGCCTCTACCCACTCCAGCCAGTTGCACACCCTCTCCCGTTAGGACCACCGAAAATGTCTCTAGACATTGCCAAATGTTTCCTGAGGCGAAGGGAGGACAAAATCGCTCCCGGTGGGGAAACACCAGTGTCAGATGTTAATGAAAATAACAGATGGCGGTTATAAATGCTCCGTCATCTTTCCTCCTTCTCCTAGTGAGAAGCAGCAGGATATCGGTGAGAGGACATTGTCTGGGACGGGAATACTGAGCTTCATTCCAGCTCTGTCCTTGCCAGTGACCTTGAGCTAATCATTTTACCTCTTCAAGTCTCCATTGCCTTATTTTTGTAATAAAAGTGTATCATCATCAGCCATTTACTGAATGCCCATTATATGCAACGGGAATGAGAGAGCCTTCCTAGAAGTGGCTCGCAGTCAAGTAAAGCAGACAGACAGAAACAATCATTGAAAGGAAAAGTTCCAAGTTTTCAAGAGGGGGTTCCCATGCCTTGGCAGGGACTGAGACAGATGTTGGAGCCCTTGGCCGACCTTGGAGCCAGATGACTTGCGCATGTGCTTGCATGCCACGTGTACACTGCCGCCGCAGGAGGGCAAGGCCAGCTCGCAGGATTGGCACTGCCACCAGCCTTTGTGAAGTAGAACTGCCAGTGACCCATGCCTGCTCCCTTCACTCTTCCTGGCGAGAGTGAAGTCATCCCAGCCTCTCATTTGCTTAGCCCATTTCACACTTTTTAGTCCCACGAGGCTGTAACTGTGTGAAGGGCTCCTCAGTTTCCCCTGGGTGTGAGCACACAGTGAGTGACCGAGACACCATCCCGGTCCTACCAGACTTTGATTGACAACTTTACAATGACAGTTTATGCCTCGGGGAAGTTCCACATTTCAAAACTCTCCTCTGTTTTACCAAACTAGGTCATTCCCTGACTAACACAGACCAAAGGTTTACCCTGCAGGCATTCCAAAGTCCTGTTCCGACACCCGATGGTCAACACTCAGAGACTGAGATAGAAGAGTTTCATTGCAAACCGTTTTCTCCCTTTTAAACATAAAAAAATCCACACGAACAAGGACGAATGTCTTCATAGCATGCAAAGGCAAAAGTTTACATAGTGCGGTTTTAAAATGATTTCATGGAATCTAGCCAGATTTTACAAAAGCCATTCAATTCCGAAGTAAATTTTTAACTCTACAGTTTCCTACTATCTGATTTGTGGATAGCCCAGACCTCATGTTTTCCTTTAGCCTCTCCACCTTTAGCCCCTCCTACCACCCAGTGTGTCTTTGAGAAGGGGTTCCCAACCCCGGGGACACAGACCAGTACCCCGTCCATGGCCTGTTTGGAACCAGGCTGCACAGCAGGAGGTGAGTGGCAGGCCAGCAAGCATTACCACCTGAGCTCAGCCTCCTGCCAGATCCGCAGCAGCAGGAGATTCTCATAGAAGCTCAAACCCTACTGTGAACCGCACATGCGAGGGATCTAGCTTCCTTAGGAGAATCTAATGCCTGATGATCTGTCACTGTCTCCCATCACCCTCAGATGGGACTGTCTAGTTGCAGGAAAACAAGCTCAGAGCTCCCACTGATTCTACATTATGGTGAGTTGCATAATTATGTCATTATATACTACAATGTAGTAATAATAGAAATAAAGTGCACAATAAATGTCATGCACTTGAATCAGTCCAGAATCACCCCCCCCCCCCCACCACGCTGGTTCATGGAAAAAGTGTCTTGCACAAAACTGGTCTCTGGTGCCAGAAAGATTGGGGGCCTCTGTTGTTGAGCATTGAAGGAAAAACCCAAACTCTTTCAGAAAACCTCACTTTTCTATTTTTCTACTTAACTTATGTAAGATTTTGTAAACGGCCAATTCTGTGTAAATGTTAAACTGAGCTGAATCAAGTGAGCTGGTATCAGTTATGGTGAGCCCTGGCATATGAGGAATTTGTGTGGCATAAGGATTTCTATCATCCATTCTAAAGGCTACGATAACAGGGCCGGGCACGGTGGTTCAAGTCTGTAATCCCAGCACTTTGGGACGCCAAGGCAGGTGGATCACAAGGTCAGGAGATCGAGACCATCCTGGCCAACACAGTGAAACCCCGTTTCTACTAAAAATACAAAAAATTAGCCAGGCGTGGTGGCGGGCACCTGTAATCCCAGCTACTCGGGAGGCTGAGGCAGGAGAATGTTGTGAACCTGGGAGGCGGAGCTTGCAGTGAGCCGAGATGGTGCCACTGCACTGCAGCCTGGGTGACAGAGCGAGACTCCTTTCAAAAATAAATAAATAAATAATAGTAATTTATACCTAACAATGCTTCCTTTTTTTTGAGACAGAGTCTCACTCTGTCGTCCAGGCTGGAATGCAGTAGTGCGATCTCTGCTCACTGCAGCCACACTCAAGTGATCCTCCTGCCTCAGCTTCTGGGGGAGCTGGGATTACAGGTATGCACCACCATGCCCAGCTAATTTTTGTAGAGATGGGGTTTTGTCACATTGCCCAGGCTGGTCTTGAACTCCTAGGCTCAAGTGATCCACCTGCCATGATCTCCCAAATTGTTGGAATTACAGGCATGAGCCAATGCGCCACCCTAAAAATGCTCCTTGAATTACTATTGCAATAGCCCATATCCACGGAGCCTCCAGGGCTAATGCCCCTTGCAAAGCAGATTCCTTGCCTACCGTGAAGGCTGTGCAATGCTGCAGCCCCTCGAGTTCCTCCACACGCGCAGCCTGGACCCTCCTATCCATGCCCCAGTAGCAAAGTTAGGAGGCCAAGAGGCAAACATGCCCGATGGGTTCAGGTAACCCATCTCTTTCTTATAAAAGTGGGTGTGACGCAGGTGTTCTCCCTTCCACTCGGCAGAACAGAACCCAAGCCTGCTAGCTCTTTCCACAAGTGAAGCAGACAATCGTGGGTTTCAGTGGCTAACCAGGTGCAGCAAGGAGAGGAAATTACATCTTTGAGATACACTGAGTTCCAGAAGAAGTAGTGCAATTAGAGGGAGTCCAGGCACTGTGCTAGAACCTCAACCACTTACTTTCAGTTCTGTTTCACAACCAGAAGAAAACACTTGCTAATTGTGATCTTTTACCATTTTATTTTACAACACCCAATCATGGAGATCTCGGTTGCGACTTCACATTATCAGCTCCCAGTTACTGAATGCTGAAAGCTGGCTTCAGCAAAACATTGTTCTCAGCAGCCCTGAGTGCACTGTCTTTTGTCCTTATGACAGGATGCAAAGTAGATGCCACTCTCCATGCTTTGCAGATGAGGACCCCCAGGCTCAGAATTGGACTTGAACCCAGGTTGTAAAACTCGCCAAGACTCTGGGCTGCTCCTCATGCTGGCGCCTGCATCCGAGCGTTTCCATCACTGCTCTGTGTTTTCTCTAAAATCCAGTCCATGTACTCAGCGACTTTGGTGTAGACACCAGGTTGCTCTCTGCGGGCACAGCCTTCGCCCCAGCTGGTGATGCCCACCAAACGCCACATTCCATTGTGTTTGCAAGCTAAGGGACCCCCTGAATCTCCCTGAGTCACAGGGGAAAAATAAAATGGTAGAAAGTTATGACAATGGGATTCAAATAAGTGACCACCTCTAAAATTCTGTAGTCCACTACACAGCAACACACACACACACACACACACACAACTTTCTTAAAGTTCTCCAAGTATCTCATGTGCCTGCATTTTTTGTATCCCCTCTTCAATTCTGAAATAAATCTAACAAAGAAATCTTGATATCATCATCCCAATGACAAAGAAATCTAATGTTTTTATATTTTAGTGCAATTATTGTATGTATTTTTGTCCCTCTTAAATTAGCACATGCATAGATTGTGACATACATCATGAATAATATAAATATGTATTGTATATATTCAATTTGTTAAAAGTTGCTTATAAATTTTTCAGATCATTTGTCTCTGAATTTTTTAAAAAACTATAATAAATTATGCTATTGGAAAATATATTTTGAAGTGAATTTTCTCAAGCAGCCTATTGTGTTTTTCATAATCTCATGCATTACCTTACAAGCATCTTTTCCCCCTTCTTTATAGCCAGCACAGACCATCCGTTGGGTTATTTTATAATCTTGATATCTTTTCTGGCATTCTTCATTTGTTACTAAAGGAATATTTACCTTTTGTAGAATATCTTGGATTTCACCTGTGAAGTAACCAATATATAACTTCAGAGGGAGGAAACATAATAAATAGTAAATATGGAAATAAGTTTTCAAGTGAATCAGAGCAGTGTACTTTTTTATAAGGGCCGTATCTTTGAATACAAATAGTAAAAATTAGGAAGGTAGTGTTACACACACACACACACACACACACAGAGAGAGAGAGAGAGAGAGAGAGGAAGAGAGAGACGGAGCCCTGCACTGTCCTCTTATTACCTGTGTGGTGTTGGGACAAGCCCAGCACCCTGGGCTGACTGGAGACCTTTCTTCCGTGTCTTCTGCCATCCCCTCATCTCGGTAACAGTCCCCCAGAAATCCCATTTTATATTTATCACCTACAAAAATCCAAACCCTGGAAGTTCTCACTTTTCATTTTTTTGTTTCATATATTCAGAATTATAATTGAAAGCCCTATCGCTTCTGAAAAGCCCTCTGAGCTTTCGCGACAGAGGGGTCTTGAGGTCTTTTGTTTTTGAGTAAATGCAAGCGAGCATCTCTCATGGGGAGGACAGTGTTGGGAGCTTTCGTTGCTTAGTGACGATTACTTTTAATTTCTTCTTGTCTCAGATTACCAGTAAAAAATCTAAAAATGTGAATCACTTGAACTAAGAACTGAATCGGGAAAGATGGAGAGAGTTTGGCAAGCTACCTTCTTCTGTAAAGAATGACACAGATATTATTCTCCATAGTGTCTATCAGGAACATAACTTTGGAAACGGAGACTGGTCTGTTTCCTAAAAAGTTCAAGGACAATTGGAACACTCCAGATACCCATAAGCAGGAATTGCAAACTTAAGGTCCTCAGAAAGAATTCACATGGTTTATAAATTTGTGTAGAAAAAAAGTCTTTGTTTTCACAAACCTCCAGAGGAAGCCTACCACTCCCTTCGATTATGAATGCAGACAACAAACACAGCAGTATCAGTGGCACCTATGACTTTGCCATCAACAGAGATTACAGATATTTTCATATCACTTTTCAGTTGTGGCAGATAAGTGAAAATGTCATTTATGCTCACCACTATTTCAAAAGTATGTTTGGTATTAGAATAACTTGCTATGTAGAGGATTAATAAAGAGGCATATATATTATCGTAGTACTTTTTGAAAGTATTTTGAGAACTGTCTTGCACTTCACTTGGTTTCTTTTGTAATCCTGTGTATTTTATTTAAGCATTTAAAAGCATTGTTAGAGAAGTGGTTCCTAGGCTTCCTCAGATTGCAGGAAAGGTGCCTGGAAGAAGAAGATGAAGAACTGGCCACAGAGAGAGGCGACACGCCTGCCTGTGCTCCTGGCCATTAGCATCAAGGGAGAACATGGTATTGGGAGATGGGAATGCTGCTAACACTGAGGACCAGATGGTCTTGCACAGGCTCGTCAGCCTTAGATGGGGACAATCCTTCATGCGAAGTCAAGCAAATGATCTTTAGAATGAAGTAAGATGCTTAAAATTCTCCCTAAAATTTTTTTTCAAGCCAAAGCAAAAATAAGTTTTTTAAGAATAACTGAATAAATATTTGGGAATAAATAGATAGGAAAGATAAAGGGGTTCGATATAATTTCAGACAGAAGCCAATTAAAATGACCCACTCCATGCATCTCAACATGTAAGACTTACTCTAGAAGCAATATTTAAAGCATCATGCTGTACCTTTTTCCTTCGAGAAGCCCCATCCAGTTACCCAACAGTTGGTATAAATTGTGTTTGTGTCACCTTTGGAAGGTAGGCATATTGGTTTTTGGAATTCTGAAACATAATTTTTAAATTAGAGTTTGGTAAAATAAAGTTATGGATATAGACTTTAAAAATACATCTTTTTCTTTTTCTGTCTTCTCTTTCTATAGAGTAGCACCAAGAATAACTTTTTTGCTTTCTGCCCAACTTCTAAGGCTATTGATTCAAGAAAATTTGTCACCACCATTTTTCACATGACCTTTTTGGTGTTACAATTTCCTGAGTTACATTCTTAAAACTCAGAACCTAAATCTACGGTCAAAAGCATTTAGAAGTTCCTGCATCTTATTCCGTGTATGCTATCCTTAATAGTCATAGCAGGTGTCTTCACTGTTCCAGACATGAAGTGCTTTAATGTATTGATTATTACAACAAACCCAGGAAGAAATTATCATCCTCATTTTACAGATGAGGAAATTAAGAGGTGCAAAGAGGTAAAGCAAGTTGCCCAAGGTCACATAATTGTGTGCAGTGGCACGATCTTGGCTCACTACAGCCTTGACCTCCTGGGCTGACATGATCCTCTTGTCTCAGCCTCCTGACTAGCTTGGACTACAGGTGCACACCACCACACCCAGTTAATTGTGTTTTTTTGTAATTTTATGTAGAGACAGGGTCTCACTGGGTTGCCCAGGCTGATCTCAAACTCCTGACCTCAAGCAATCCTCCCACCTGGGCATCCCAAAGTGTGGGGATTACAGGGGTGAGCCACCGTGCCTGGCCATTAATGTTATTGGATACAGTGGGTATTCAGCTCCTGGCAGCAATGAACCTCCAAAGGCAACACCTCTGATCACGATGCTCTGGCCTTTCCAGGGCTTCTTTCGGCATCAGTCTCTTTCCTACCCAAATTATACCTGGAAATATGTATCTAGTCCCAGTGGTCCTCACACATTCTAATATCCCTAAGCCCAAAGCAATGACAGTTCTGCTACTCTTGTCAAAAGAAGCCCGGTGCCTCTCAGACGGCACAGACGTCTCCTCCGTCCATTATTTCCATCACCTGCATGCAGCTGTGCTCCTCCCTGAAAGAACTAATTCACATTTCTTGCTCTTCACGTAGAAGAGATTTCATGGCAAGTCGTGGGATCTTCACTTCCCATGCAACCCTCACCTTTCCCTCAACTCCACCGGTCAGAAAATAACGACAGTCTCTCTAGATCTGCCCTCTTGTTCAAACTGATAGGAAAATATCATCCAGTACAATTCTGCTATCCGCCTTCTTACATACGCTACATACCAGTGTAATTCAAAGGAGCCTGGAGCTTTATTAAGGCGATATCATGATTCCCTTCTGAGATTCTATAGTTTTGGTGAATAATGATCTCTTTTATTTGTGAGAAAGGTGTTTCTTTTGTAATGTCTGACAGATTTAAAATGCCACTATAAATGCGCCAAACATCCGGTAAGGGAAGCCTAGGAGAGAAAAATAAAACCTGTTTGAAACTGGGAAGACCTTCCTTCGATACTGTTCCTTTTTCCTATCACTCTCTTTCAAAGAGAACTGGGAAGGAAACACTACATAGGACGTATTTTCTGCTACCGAAGGGATTGGTGGTGGGTGGTGGTGGGATTGGTGGTGGGATTGGTGGCGGGTGGTGGTGGGATTGGTGGTGGCATTGGTGGTGGGTGGTGGTGGGATTGGTGGTGGGATTGGTGGTGGGATTGGTGGTGGGTGGTGGTGGGATTGGTGGAGTGACTGGTGGTGGGACTGGTGGTGGGATTGGTGGTGGGTGGTGGTGGGATTGGTGGAGGGATTGGTGGTGGAATTGGTGGTGGGTGGTGGTGGGATTGGTGGTGGGATTGGTGGTGGGATGGGTGCTGGGATTGGTGGTGGGATTGGTGGTGGGATTGGTGGTGGGATTGGTGGTGGGTGGTGGTGGGATTGGTGGTGGGATTGGTGGTGGAATTGGTGGTGGGTGGTGGTGGGATTGGTGGTGGGATTGGTGGTGGCATTGGTGGTGGGTGGTGGTGGGATTGGTGGAGTGACTGGTGGTGGGATTGGTGGTGGGATTGGTGGTGGGTGGTGGTGGGATTGGTGGAAGGATTGGTGGTGGGTAGCATTGGGACTGGTGGTGGGATTGGTGGTGGGTGGTGGTGGGATTGGTGGAAGGATTGGTGGTGGGTAGCATTGGGACTGGTGGTGGGATTGGTGGTGGGACTGGTGGTGGGATTGGTGGTGGGTGGTGGTGGGATTGGTGGAAGGATTGGTGGTGGGTAGCATTGGGACTGGTGGTGGGATTGGTGGTGGGACTGGTGGTGGGATTGGTGGTGGGTGGTGGTGGGATTGGTGGAAGGATTGGTGGTGGGTAGCATTGGGACTGGTGGTGGGATTGGTGGTGGGATTGGTGGTGGGATTGGTGGTGGGTGGTGGTGGGATTGGTGGTGGAATTGGTGTCGGGATTGGTGTCAGGATGGGTGGTGGGTTGTGTGGTGGGATGGGTGGTGGGATTGGTGGTGGGTGGTGGGTTGGAGGAGGGGTGTATTGTGTTTGTTTCTCTTTCTGTGGGAGAATACCCACCCAGGGCCATCAGTCCTGTACAGAGACCACACTCTGTTATGATGGTCAGACTGGTCAGTGCTTGGACTCTGCTAGTTAAATGTTGTGAATACCATCCCTGCTTTAACACGTCTCTATTCATAAAGTCACATGACAGTGAAGCAGCTGATCACAGAACCTTCAAAATGAAAAGTCAAGGTAAGACTCCGGATGAGATGCATCCAACACTTACCCATCAAAGCAGTGGGCAGCAGTGAGGACCCACTGGTGTCCTATGAGTGACCCTCCACACAGGTGCCTCTGAGCCATCAGCTTCACCTGCAGGCTCACCTGCCAGGGCCACTCTCCCCAAGAAGAGTTTGTTCCTCCAACAATGCGTGAGCTTGTTTTTGTTGTGCAGACTGAAACAAGAGTGTTGACGCTAATGGTTGAAATTAGAAGTGAATCAAAGTCCCTTCTAACCAAGGAGAACAAGACATATAATTCCTTAAGACTAAGCACACTATCAACATGACAGACATCCCTTACAGTTCCACGAAAAAGTGAGGTTACTCACCAGAGCTGTCCCCAGTGTTACACAATCTCAAAGAGTAACCAGAGCTCCCTTGTGTCCCATATGTAATCCTAGTTGGAGAACCATCCGAAGATAATCTTAAGAAACACTTACACCTACATGAAATGAACAGTAGAAAGGGTAAGCCTTCACTGGGGGAAAAAGAATATGAAATGATCATGAAAAATAAAATGTCCCTTACTTCTCCTCCTTACAGTCTTCTGGGAGTAAAGAATAAGTGAAAAACTGACAGCGAATCATCTTTGTACAAGTCTCTTGGCAAACATTCACTCCTTTAACGAAAGTCACATTCAATTCTTCTCCTCCAAAGTCAACTCCCGGGTAAATTTTAGAATGGCAGGGTTCTGTGTCAATTATAAACACGAAAAGATACCAAATGAGAAAAGCAATGAACGACATTTACACAAGTTTCTGTTACCTTGTGGATTGTTTCAACACTGTTGCTGTTAAGTCATGGAATATGTTACGTTTTATGTAATATTATTATTGAATCACGTTACCAGGTAAAGTTTTTTTGCAGGTTAAAAGGCTGTATCCAGATGTGGTGTTTTCTTGAGGAGTAGAGGAACTTGGTGTGCCACTTTCAGATGTTTTAAGAAAACAAACATTTCTATTTTTTAAAAAAAAGCAAGAGAGAAAGAAAGAAGTTTGCATTAAAGGCATTAGGCAAATACAAAAGCAGCTCACACCCAAAAAGCAAGTTGGCAAATTTTATTCTTTTGGGAAACTCTCTTCCAAGTAAATCCGACTACAAGACTCTAATAAATTGCGGAGATTAAATGTAAATCAAACCACATCTCCCTCTGGAGAAAACTAATAGGCACAGACAACCTGAAGAGAGGACAGTGACGAAGTTCCACCTTCTAACTGGAAAAACAAACAAACAAAAAAATCAAAGAAGAAATTCTGGGAGTTTATGCTGCCGATGATATTCCGTAACTAGGCACCCTTCTCTTAGCTCCATGTGGTGTGTAGAAGAGGGTGGGTTATCTGAGATAAAGAGAGTGGGACAGAGCCTTGATCAGAATAAACAGAGCTCTAGTTTCTGAAACAAAGGGAAGAGGCAACAAGCTTAAGGGATATTCTGACAGCGAGTGGCTTTTACTCCAAGCTAATACAAAACGTGAAGATCGTGTTTTGAATCTTCATTCAAAGGCGTCAGATCCTTCTTTGTTCTCATGGCTATTGCTTCCTGGATTCAATGGTAACGTGTTTTTTTTGTTTGTTTGTTTGTTTTTTTTGAGGCGGAGTCTCGCTCTGTGGCCCAGGCTGGAGTGAGCGGCGCCATCTTGGCTCCCTGCAAGCTCCGCCCCCCGGGTTCCCGCCATTCTCCCGCCTCAGCCTCCCGAGTAGCTGGGACCACAGGCGCCGCCACCGCGCCCGGCTAATTTTTTGTATTTTTTGTAGAGACGGGGTTTCACCGTGTTCGCCAGGATGGTCTCGATCTCCTGACCTCGTGATCCGCCCGCCTCGGCCTCCCACAGTGCTGGGATTACAGGCGTGAGCCACCGCGCCCGTCCGGTAACCTGTGTTTTAAAGTAAGAGAAGACAGGCAGACAAGTCTGCTAATCTCTTAACTAATCTGCACCTGGCAGAAAAGTACCTACTTAAACTGCAGGTCCAAGTGTTTTGAGGGAAATGAAGGAAACTTTTAAAAACTCAGACTCTAAAATAAAATTGATGAAAGTACAGCAGCAAGTGCTAGCCATGCATACTGGCCTTTGTGACTCGATCTTCCATGCATTCGTATAGAACGTAAAGAAGAGGCAGCTGGGATGATAGGTGCAGATGGTTCGACACACAAAAGCATCTGGGGCGAGAACTCTGGCAACATCCACATCCGAGAAGGCAAGATGCTGGAAGATGTTCATGTGACAACCTGTGAACTCAGAGAGAGATGATCCTTAGGAAACCACACGATGCTAAATTCGCTTGTATTTTGTCATCGTAGTTAAGGAATTATGACTATTTATATTATTCATGGTACTAAACATCCTAAGTGACAAAACGTCCTTTAAAATACCTCCAAACTGTTTGTCATTTACAGGAAGGCAAAACTGGTCCAACTCTAAGGGGCAAACTCCTATGTCAGAGAAATAAAAGCTGTGCTCCCAGCTCCAGTCACCACCATTGCCAAATGTTTGCATTACTCAGCATGTGTTTACGTTTTCCTTCTATTACTCTGCCTCTGAGGCCTTTGGGGGTAGGGTTTTTTGTTGTTGTATTTTCCTGAATATTATAAAAAATTATTTAATAAGAAGTGATTAACAAAAATGCCTTGTGCCCATTAAAATTAGAATGGGAGACAATCTACTTTTATTAACATTACATTGATACGATCTTATATCTTAGTTTTATTTTAGCTGTGTTCCTATCGTTTATGTAGTTTACTAAATTTGATAACACATAATTCTATTGATACTCATTGGTCTACAGATTCAATGCACTCTCTGTCAAAATCCTGCTGCCTTCTGGTTGCAGAAATTGACAACCAACCTACAATTCATATGGAAATGCAAAAGATCTGGAATAACCAAATTAATCTTGAAAAAGAACAAAATAAAAGCACTCAGACTGTCTGAGTTCAAAACTTACTACGAAGTTATGGTAATCAAGACTGTGTGTAACTGGCATTAGGACAGACATACAGGTCAATGGGATAGAACTGATGGTCTAAAAATAAACTCTTACATTTATAGAAAATTGATTTTGAAAAGGGTTTCAAGACAATGGAATAACTGAATATCCACATACAAGAATTAAGTTGGATTCCTACTTTACACCATATACAAAATTTAATTTAAAATGCATCAAATGCCTAAATGTAAGAGCTAAAACTATAAACGTCTAAGAACAAATCATACGTAAAAATCTTCATAACCATGAATTAGGTTTTGGCATTTTAGGTAAAGCACATGCAAGAATAAAGCCAGACTGTATTTCATCAAGTTTAAAAACTTTTGCGCTTCAGAGAACACCATCACTAAAGTGAAAAGATGACCTGCAGATGCACAGAAAATTTGCCAATAATATATGTTACAAGAGTGTAGTATCCAGAGTATATAAAGAGTTCATACAACTCAACAATGAAAACAAAATAACCCAATTATTTTTAATGGCTAAAGGATTTAAACAGAGATTTCCCCAAAGAATTTATTCAAATTGATAATAAGCATATGAAAAGATACACAACATTATTAGTCATTAGGGAAATACATATCCAAACCGCAGTGAGACACCACTTCACACTGCCTAGAAACCAATAATAAAAAAGACAATAACAAGTGTTGTTAAGGTTGTAGAGAGATTGAAGCACTCAGTTGTTGCTGGTAAGAATGTAAAATTGTGTAGCTGCTCTCAAAAACAGTTTGACACTTCATCAAAAAGTTAAACATGGAGTTACTGTATGATCCAACAATTTTAATCCTAAGTATATACATAAGAGAATTTAAAATGTATGCCTACACAAAAACTGCTGTCCATTGCAGCATTATTCATAAGAGGCAAAAAAAAAAAAAAAAATCCAGAAACAACTCAAATGTTCATCAAACTAAGTATATAAACAAAATATGGTTTATTCATATAATAGAATACTATTTAGTCCTAAATAGGAACAAAGTACCAATATATGCTAGAATATGAATGAGCCTTGAAAACACTCCAGATGAAAAAAGCTAGATGCAAAATGTGCTGCATTGCATGATTCCATTTATGTAAAATGTCCCGAAGAGTCAAGTCCACAGACATAGAAAGTAGATTAGTGGTTGCCAGGGGATTGGAGGAGTAGGCAATGGAGAAAGACTGCCAATGGATACAGTCTTTCTTCAGTGGTAATAAAAATGTTCTGGAACTAGATAGTGGTGATTCTTGTGAAATCAGGTGGATATACTAAAAACCACTGAGTTGTACACTTTCAAAGGGTTAATTTTATGTTATCTAAATTATACATCAAAAATTTTAAATCTACTATGAAAAAATAATATATGCTATATTAAAATACCAAACTTGATAGAGGGAATTCATGTAAAACAGACACACTATTTATATACATAAGAATTAAATTTTCTTGATATTTTCAGCAGCTTCATAGTGGATTCTCAAACATTCTTCAAGTCTCTTTATAAAGTGCTATTAAACCCCATCTTTTCCAATGTGTATGTATGATTCTAAGAACTTCACATTTATTCATGTTAAATGTCAGGTCTCTGGGCCCAAGCCTGCACGCGTACATCCAGATGGCCTGAAGTAACTGAAGAATGACAAAAGAAGTGAAAATGGCCGGTTCCTGCCTTAACTGATGACATCACCTTATGAAATTCCTTCTCCTGGCTCAGAAGCTCACCCACTGAGCACCTTGTGAGCTCCGACCCTGCCCATCAGAGAACAACCCCTTTGACTGTAATTTTCTATTACCCACCCAAATCCTATAAAACGGCCCACCCCTATCTCCCTTCACTGACTCTCTTTTCTGACTCAGCCCACCTGCACCCAGATGATTAAAAAGCTTTATTGCTCACACAAAGCCTGTTTAGTGGTCTCTTCACACGGGTGCACATGACATTTGGTGCCGTGACACGGATTGGGGGACCTCCCTTGGGAGATCAATCCCCTGTCCTCCTGCTCTTTGCTCTGTGAGAAAGGTCCACCTACAACCTCTGGTCCTCAGACCAACCAGCCCAAGGAACATCTCACCGATTTTAAATTGGGTAAACAGCCTCTTTTTACTCTCTTATCCAATCTCTCTCACTATCCCTCAACCTCTTTCTCTTTTTAATCTTGGCGCCATCCTTCAATCTCTCCCTTCTCTTAATTTCAATTCATTTCATTTTCTGGTAGAGACAGAGGAGACGCGTTTTATCTGTGAACCCAAAACTCTGGCACCAGTCATGGACTTGGGAAGACGGTCTTCCCTTGGCATTTAATCACTACAGGGACACCTGCTTGATTATGCGCCCATGTTTCAGAGGTGTCTGATCACCTTAGGGATGCCTGCCTTGATCCTTCACCCTTAGTGGCAAGCACCACTTTCCTGGGGGGCAAGCACCCTGACCCCTTCTCTCTGTGTCTCTACCCTCTCTTTTCTCTGGGCTTGCCTCACTCACTATAGGCAACTTTCCACCCTCCACTCCTCCTTCTTCTCCCTCAGCCTATGTTCTCAAGAACTTAAAACCTCTTCAACTCACACCTGACCTAAAACCGAAACGCCTTATTTTCTTCTGCAATGCCGCTTAACCCCAATACAAACTTGACAATGGTTCCAAATAGCCAGAAAACGGCACTTTCGATTTTTCCATCCTACAAGATCTAGATAATTCTTGTTGTAAAATGGGCAAATGGTCTGAGCTGCCTGACGTCTAGGCATTCTTTTACACATCAGTCCCTCCCTAGTCTTTGTTCCCAATGCAACTCATCCCAAATCTTCCTTCTTTCCCTCCCACCTGTCCCCTCAATCCCAACCCCAAGCATTGCTGAGTCTTTCCAATCTTCCTTTTCTATGGACCCATCTGACCTCTCCCCTCCTCCCCAGGCTGCTCCTCACCAGACTGAGCCAGGTCCCACTTCTCCTTCAGCCTCTGCTCCTCCACCCTATAATCCTTCTATCACCTCCCCTCCTCACACCTGGTCCGGCTTCACACCCGGCCCTCTCACCTGCCCAACAATTTCCTCCTAAAGAGGTGGCTGGAGCTAAAGGCATAGTCAAGATTAATGCTGCTTCTTCTTTATGTGACCTCTCCCAAATCAGTTAGTGTTTAGGCTCTTTTTCATCAAATATAAAAAGCCTAGCCCAGTTCATGGCTCATTTGGCAGCAACCTTGAGATGTTTTACAGCCCTAGACCCAGAAGGGCCAGAAAGCCGTCTTATTCTCAATACGCATTTTATCACCCAGTCAGCTCCTGACATTTTAAAAAAAACCTCCAAAAATTAGATTCCAGCACTCAAACCCCACAGCAGGACTTAATTAACCTTGCCTTCAAGGTGTACAATAATAGAGTAGAGGCAGACAAGTAGCAACATATTTCTGAGTTGCAATTCCTTGCCTCTGCTGTGAGACAAAACCCAGCCACATCTCCAGCACACAAAAACTTCAAAATGCCTAAGCTGCAGTGGCCAAGCATTCCTACAGGACCTCCTCCATTAGGATCTTGTTTCAAGTGCCAGAAATCTGGCCACTGGGCCAAGGAATGCCCACAGCCGAGGATTCCTCCTAAGCTGTGTCCCATCTGTGTGGGACCCCAGTGGAAATTGGATTCTCCAACTCACCCAGCAGCCACTCCCAGAGCCCCTGGAACTCTGACCCAAGGCTCTCTGACTGACTCCTTCCCAGATCTTCTCAGCTTAGCAGCTGAAAACTGCTGCTGCCTGATTGCCTCGGAAGCCTCCTGGACCATCACAGACGCCTTGGGCAACTCTTACAGTGGAGGGTAAGTCCGTCCCCTTCGTAATTAATACAGCGGCTACCCACTCCACATTACCTTCTTTGCAAGGGCCTGTTTCCCTTGCTCCCATAACTGCTGTGAGTATTGATGGCTAGGCTTCTAAACCTCTTAAAACTCCCCAACTCTGGTGCCAACTTGGACAACATTCTTTTATGCACTCCTTTTTAGTTATCCCCACCTACCCAGCTCCCTTATTAGGTTGAGGCATTTTAACTAAATTATCTGCCTCTCTGACTTTCCTAGGCCACAGCCACACCTCATTGCCACCCTTGTCCCCAAAGCCTCCTTCGCATCCTCCCCTTTTATGTCCCCACCTTCATCCACAAGTGTAGGTTACCTCTGCTCCCTCCTTGGTGACTGATCATGCACCCCTTACCATCCCATTAAAACCTAATCACCCTTACCCTGCCCAACGCCACTATTCCATCCCACAGCACGCTTTAAAAGGATTAAAGCCTGTTATCACTCGCCTGTTACAGCAGGGCCTTTTAAAGCCTATAAACTCTCTTTACAATTCCCCCATTTTAGCTGTCCAAAAACCAGACAAGCCTTACAGGTTAGTTCAGGATCTGTGCCTTATCAACCAAACTGTCTTGCCTATCCACCCAGTGGATATATACTCTCCTATCCTCAATACCTCCCTCCACAACCCCTCCATAACCCATTATTCTGTTCTGGATCTCAAACATGCTTTCTTTACTATTCCTTTGCACCCTTCATCCCAGCCTCTCTTTGCTTTCACTTGGACTGACCCTGACACCCATGAGGCTCAGCAAATTACCTGGGCTGTACTGCTGCAAGGCTTCACAGACAGCCCCCATTACTTCAGTGAAGCCCAAATTTCTTCCTCATCCATTACCTATCTGGACATAATTCTTCATGAGAACACACGTGCTCTCCCTGCTGATCATGTCTGGCTAATCTCCCAAGCCCCAACCCCTTCTACAAAACAACAACTCCTTTTCTTCCTAGGCATTAAGTACTTCCGCCTTTGGATACCTAGTTTTACCATCCTAACTAAACCATTATATAAACTCACAAAAGCAAACCTAGCTGACCCCATAGATCCTAAATCCTTTAGCCACTCCTCTTGCCATTCCTTAAAAACAGCCCTAGAAGCTGCTCCCGCACTAGCTCTCCCTAACTCATCCCAACCCTTTTCATTACACACAGCCAAAGTACAGGGCTGTGCAGTCAAAATTCTTACACAAGAGCCAGGACCATGCCCTGTAGGCTTTCTGTCGAAACAACTTGACCTTACTGTTTTAGGCTGGCCCCCATCCCCATGACTGTATCTCTCTGATCCACCTGACATCCACTCCATTTCCCCATACTTCTGTCTTTCCTATTCCTTACCCTAATCACACTTGGTTTATTGATGGCAGTTCCACCAGGCCTAATCTCCACCCACCAGCAAAGGCAGGGTATGCTATAATATCTTCTACATCTATCATTGAGGCTACCACTCTGCACCCCTCCACTACCTCTCAGCAAGCCAAACTCATTGCCTTAACTTACCTCTCAGCAAGCCAAACTCATTGCCTTAACTCAGGTCCTCACTCTTGCAAAGGGACTATGCATCAATATTTACACTGACTCTAAATATGCCTTCCATATCCTGCACCACCATGCTGTTATATGGGCTGGAAGAGGTTTCCTCACTCTGCAAGGGTCCTCCATCATTAATGCCTCTTTAATAAAAACTCTTCTCAAGGCCACTTTACGTCCCAAGGAAGCTGGAGTCATTCACTGCAAGGGCCATCAAAAGGCATCAGATCCCATTGCTCAAGGCAACACCCATGCTGATAAGGTAGTTATAAAAGCAGCTAGCATTCCAACTTCTGTCCCTCACAGCCAGTTTTTCCTCCCTCTAATCGGTCACTCCCATCTACTCCCACATTGAAACTTCCACCTATCAATCTCTTCCCACACAAGGCAAATAGTTCTTGGACCAAGGAAAATATCTCCTTCCAGCCTCACAGGCCCATTCTATTCTATCATCATTTCGTAACGTCTTCCATGTAAGTTACAAGCCACTAGCCTGCCTCTTAAAACCCCTCTTTTCCTTTCCATTGTGGAAATCTATCCCCAAGGAAATCACTTGTCAGTATTCCATCTGCTATTCTACTACTCCTCAGGGATTGTTCAGGCCCCCTCCCTTCCCTACACATCAAGCTTGGGGATTTGTCCCTGCAGAGGACTGGTAAATTGACTTTACTCACATGCCCTGAGTCAGGAAACTAAAATACCTCTTGGTCTGGGCAACACTTTCACTGGATGGGTAGAGGCCTTTCCCACAGGGTCTGAGAAGGCCACCGCGGTCATTTCTTCCCTTCTGTAAGACATAATTCCTTGGTTTGGACTTCCCACCTCTATACAATCTGATAATGGACCGGCCTTTATTAGTCAAATCACCCAAGCAGTTTCTCAGGCTCTTAGTAGTCAGTAAAACCTTCATACTCCTTACTCTCCTCAATCTTCAGGAAAGGTAGAAAGGACTAATGGTCTTTTAAAAACACACCTCACCAAGCTCAGCCTCCAACTTAAGAAGGAGGACTCTGTCAAGGATAGAGCCCAAAAACTCAGCAACCAAGCAACTAATTATGTTGAACCCCCTTAGGCACTCTCTAATTAGATGTCCTGGGTCCTCCCAATTCTTAGTCCTTTAATACCTGTTTTTCTCCTTCTCTTATTCAGACCTTATGTCTTCTGTTTAGTTTCTCAATTCATACAAAACCATATCCAGGCTATCACCAATCATTCTATACAACAAATGCTCCCACTAACAACCCCACAATATCAACCTTTACCACAAAATCTTTCTTCAGCTTAATCTCTCCCACTCTAGGTTCCCATGCCACCCCTAATCCTGCTCAAAGCAGCCCTGAGAAACATCGCCCATTATCTCTCCATACCACCCCCAAATTTTTGCCACCCCAACACTTTACTCCTATTTCATTTTATTTTTCTTATTAATATGAGAAGACAGGAATGTCAGGCCTCTGGGCCTAAGCCTGAACACATATATCCAGATGGCCTGAAGTAACTGAAGAATGACAAAAGAAGTGAAAATAGTCGGTTCCTGCCTTAACTGATGACATGACTTTGTGAAATTCCTTCTCCTGGCTCAGAAGCTCTCCCACTGAGCACCTTGTGACCCCCACCCCTGCCCACCAGAGAACAACCCCTTTGACTGTAATTTTCCATTACCTACCCAAATCCTGTAAAATGGCCCCACCCCTATCTCCCTTCCCTGACTCTCTTTTTGGACTCAGCCTTCCTGCACCCAGGTGATTAAAAAGCTTTATTGCTCACACAAAGCCTGTCTGGTGGTCTCTTCACACAGATGCACGTGACATTAAATATATGCAATACTTCAGCCCAATGTCCTAACCTATTAAAATTGCTTTTACTTTGCTTTTCCTATCTAACATGTCGGGTACTATTTATAGATATTTTGGCCAAGCAACCAGTTGATTTCTAGGACATTCTCTATTTCAAGATGCCATCTGGTTAGTCTCAGAACAGAAACCATGATGTTGCTCCCACTAATTGCAATTTCATCAACCAGGTTCATTTATCAGATTTTCTTCCCCAGAGGTGATAAAATTTAAAAAAAAAAAAAAACAAAAAAAAAACAACTTTTTTTTCCAGTTTATGTTCTCCTACTTTTGGCTTGAAAAATATGTTTACCACCTCAATTGATAAATTAATAAGTCATATGGTAGATTTCCCATATCAGAATTGCAAACAGTTTTGTTAAATTAACTGGGGAGATGTGATTATCGTGACATCTCTCAAGATCTATGCAGGAAGATGGACCGCAAGAGAAGGAAATCTGTAAATATGATGAATTCATATGAGTTGAGAGGTAGGAGACTTTAAAACACCATTAAATCCATTAAAAAATCAAAAGGGGGAGTGAGCAATGTGAAATCCGTGTGACCCAAGGGTCAGGTTCTGGTTCAGCTCATCAGCCATATGACCCTCGAGCACCTTCACTTCTGCCCTCCTTCTAGGAGCCTTAGGGGTTTTGTTTGTAAAATTAGAAAAATCCATGGTGAAACTAAGGACAAATCTGTAGTGATGACTACAGATGATCCCTAACTTATGAATCTCATCTGGGCAGTGAGGCCAGGAGACAGCCCTACTCCAGGTTGAGGAGGCACGTAGCTACTGGGTGTTCCCTGAGGAACGGGGAACACGTACTCAGTGAAAAGCCATGCCCTTAGCAGCTCAAAACACTGCCCGAAACAGCCAGATTTTTACCAGTCTGTAAAGGCCATTTGATCAGATTAAATCACATGTGAACTCATTGCAATTTAACAAGAAAGCAAGTACAGAGATGAGCCATCCAGGGTGCTCTCCCAGGTGTGGACAGCAGCTGTGACAGCCCAGAACCACGGCATGAGCTTGCCTGTTCCCTGGGTAAGTGCAGCAAATCCTTCCAGCAACAGTGCTGGGTACAGAATGGAGCATGCTTGCATCGAGTCCTGCCTCCTGGCAGCCTTCAAAAACGCTCCCAGAAAAAAAATAATATGAACGTTAAAATTACATCACCAGTACATGTGAACCTGGCACACACCGTGGAGAAGGTGTGCTGTCGCAAAGAGGAGACAGGAAAATAGACACCTTGTAACCAACCTTCCCAATCTTCCACAGGGAAATCCTAGCCTCGCACCCAACACAGGGCCAGGCACAGAGCCAGCACCCAGTACTGTGGAGAACTGGCAGTAAGGGATTTGGTTTCAGTAACATCTTGTCATTAACATCCTGATATGCTAAATGAGGTGGAATGTCATGGCAATTTTCTGGACAATTCCATTGAAATTACATTTATGTGTGACATGACAGAATGTTATTTCCCTCCCCAGGTAGAGTCATTTCCCTAGATAGGGACACAACCAAGGAAGGACCTTACAGTTTTGCTACAGTATCATTGTACCTATAACAACATCACTGTACTAGTTTCCTATAACTGCTGCTATAGGGGCATAACCACAAACTCAGTGGTTAAAAACAACAAAAATTTATTATCTTACCATTCTAGAGATTGGGTCTTACTGGGCTAAAATCAAGACATCAGCAGGGCTTGTTCCTCCAGGATGCTCCACAGGGAAACTGTTTCCTCGCCCTTTTCAACTTCTAGAGGCCGCCTGCATTCCTTGGCTCACGGACCTTCATCTTCAAAGCCAGCAGCGTAACACCTTCAAACCTCTCTCTGCCTCTGACCCTTCTGCCTCTCCCTTTTTCTTATTAGCCTTGTGAGCACCCAATCCTGTGAGTACATTGGGCCCATCAAGAAAATCCAGAGTAAACTCCCCATCTCAAAGTCCTTAACTGAATCCCATTGATAGAAACGCTTTTGCCAGCTGTGGGAACACACGCACAGGTACCGGGACTCCGCACAGGGACATCTCTGGGGGCTCCTATTCCGCCTACTACAATCACAAGGTGAAGTGGTCCTACAATTACCAATTTCTGAAAGGGCACAGGGCTTCAGTGAGAATCCAGATTCCACGTTATTCAGCACCTTTATAGTGGTAGGTGTTCCGCCGGGACTGTGCTTTAAGAGGCAAGTGTTCCTGCATGGGAAGAAAAGAGGTTACTTTGCTTCCTGCAGTTTGAGGCGGAGGTAGCAGTCCAGGTAACATGTAGTATTCAAACGAACAGTGGAAAAAACAATGATGCTGATAATGAGTGGGTTAGGGGTTTGCATTATTAATCAAATGGACATCCTTCTCCTCGCAAAGGGGTCAAGGGAAAGTTGGGGTGAGAATGAGGCAGGAGACACCATGACACTAAACCCTCATTCTATAAGTAAGGCCTATGCGTGGGGCAAATGGAACTTCAGGAAAAATGACACCAAAATTCACTTCAGGAAAGCAAAAAATGACACAGACTTCAGAAAATGACTTCAGAAACAATGACACCACAATTGAGAAGAGCATGGAGTGATCGACAGGAGAGACTGGGAAGGTGATAGAGAGGTGGGAAAGGGGCAGGTGATGAAAAATTGCTTAGTGGGTACAATGTACGTGACTCCAGTGATGGATATACCAAAAGCCCAGACTTTACCACTGTACAATACACCAAGGTAACAAAATTACACTTGTACCCCATACACCTATGCAAACAAAAATGAGATTTAAAAATAAGGAAAGAAATTCACAAGTTAAAATCAAATTGTGATTAGCTCTACGAATGAAATAAACAGAGCTGAATGTGGCTTAAAAGAGAATGCTCAGAAATGGCCCTTTGGAGGGGACGGTATCTGAGGAAAGACCTGAAAGAATCAGCCTTTGGAGAAGTGGTGGAAGAGGATGCCAGGCTTTGAAGATGGGGTACAATTACCTGCCAGAGGAAAAGAGTAGAGAAACAAACGAAATTAAATGAACTATTTAATTTAAAAATGAAGGGCCGGGAGCAGTGGCTCATGCCTGTAATCCCAGCACTTTGGGAGGCCCAGGTGGGTGGATCACGAGATCAGGAGTTCCAGACCAGCCTGAGCAACATGGTAAAACCCCGTCTCTACTAAAAACACAAAAATTAGCTAGGTGTAGTGGTGGGCGCCTGTAGTCCTAGCTACATGGGAGGCTGAGGAAGGAGGATTGCTTGAAGCTAGGAAGCACAGGTTGCAGTGAGCCGAGATTGCACCACTGCACTCCAGCCTGGGCAACAGAGCAAGACTCCGTCTCAAAAAAAAAAAAAAAAAAAAAGATAAAAATATAAAATAGAACAAGTAAATAAGGAAAGTGGTTAGGAGTAAAAGCCCTGTTTGGTTTTTAGTTCGGGAACAAAAGAGGTTATGAAGAATACAGTGAAATCCTGGGGGCACTAATATAAAGAACAAACACCATGAATTGTACTCACCGGTACTCTGCATTGTGAAATGTTTGTGTGGCATATGAAAAAAATTGGCAGCGAATGTTATTGGTGCACCTTTTTTGGCATTCTTCAACACTGCTAACCTTAGATACATTAAAATTGACTCCTCTCATATCAATTCCTTTATAAATGTCTCTGTGGCAAGCTGTACAAGAAAAATACATAGAGAAACACAGTCCATTTTCTTTCTAGAGGTAGATTAGATACCCACTACCATTTGGGCTGGTAGTTTAGAAGGATCCCACTACCATTTGGGCTGGTAGTTTAGAAGGATAACAGCCCAGTTTTGGCAATTGCTATATTAATTAATGGATTTAAAATTTTTATTATGTCCATAAATTATCAAACTCTGCTCGAAGTAAATACAATCCAGTATTTTCCTGAAAGCACTAGCTTGGAAATTGGGTTACTTCGCTTCTTAAACTGCAAGATGCATGCAGCAATACAGGTAAATTTCACCTTGAAATTAACAGTGAGCAGTGGGAAATAAACAAGGCAATAATAATGAGGACACTGATCATGTGTGCTGAGGTTTGCATTATTAAAGAAACTGATGTGCCTTTGACCTTTTGCATTGAATGAAGGAGCTTCTCTATCTCCCAGTGTTCTTTCTCTGCTTTCAACTTCTCCTGTCTGACTACAAATTGCATCTGAATCAATCGTTACAAAATGTGGAGAATTGTTGTTTATGCATGATGAAGCCACTTCCATTCTTGCTTTAAAACAGTGTTAACTTCTATTTAAGCACCCTTTTCACTGAGATTTGTCTTACATGCAAAAGATATAGATAATTCTTTTCACAGACAATGAAGCAAAATTAGGCTCTTTTTTTTTTTTAAATATTCAAATTTCTTAGTTAGACTTTTGGTTAAGGAAGTAATGTAAACCAGAAGTATAAACCATGAACTTTTTTAAAGTTTTATTCCCCAAGATTATGTGGAATAAACCATAATCTCTTATAGGTAACTTTCCACTCCTAAGAAGTGTGGTTGAAGTCATAAAACTAAATTTAAGGGTGGGAAAGACAGAAAATATACAAACTGTCAGGAAAACTGCGTGTTGAATTGGGTAGGGAGGTGGATTATTCACAGTGGTTCTTAAATACAGGAATTTGCAGACAGTAGAAATGAAATCTCTTTCCAATTTTTCTGCATGTGAGAAAAGAATAGGCTAAGAGTTGGGATGGGACTCTTACAAATAACAACTTTTTAAGTGTTCATATGAAAGCTCTAAATGCTTTTGACTAGAATTGTTCCTGAAAGTAGAGATTTTATGTACTTGGGAACAATTTTTCACTTTAAGATGATGAAGTTAGAAAAAAACATTAAAAGCAAGCTAAGTGAGTAACACTGAGTTTTAGAATACATTAACAATAACAGGCATACTGGGAAAGGCACAATATTACTTTTTCTTTAAATTTTGCTATAAGATACAACAATTGGAAACAGCACTTCCTTGAATACTTTATACCAAATTAGATTAACATACACATTGATCTTATAAAATAGGAAATGTACCCCACCTCAGGTAGACTACACCTATTACACTGGCTAAGTCAGGCCCATATTGATAACGAAGGCTTTGCCATCCTTTGATAAGTGGTTAACATGCAAACAGCAGGCTCAAAGTGTGTATGTATTGAAGGGGTGATATCAATGAGGGAGGAAAGGATGACAAATTTAAAAACATCTGAAATTTGAACCTACAAAATTAATTCTGCATAATACAGATAAAATCATAATGATGTATAGTCACACAGAATCACAGCTCAGCTATTTTAAGATTCCGACAACCCATCAGTTGAATCTTTTCAGCACTTTTCGCTTCCTGATCAGTCCCAGTCATGTTTGAGAAATAGTTCATTTGTCTTAAATTTATTAGGATAGCATTGGAAATTATTTCCCAAGACATCAGTAGCTTCAGATGTAAAATCAAAGTTCTCTAGCATCCTAGTCCTCAAGTTTCCTTTAAGAAGTATTATTTTTAGCAAGATTTGCAGAACTCAGTTCTTCAGTTTGGGCCTAATGGTATATCAGAGTTTCTTGATGTCAGCACTGTTGACATTTTGGGCCAGAAGATTATTTGCTGTGGAGGACTGCTCTGTGCCTTGTAGAAGGTTGGGCAGCAGCATTCGAACGTTCTGGCCTCTTCGTAGTAAATGAGAGAGGCATTCTGGCCTCTACTTAGTAAATGCTAATAGAGCCCTCCCTAGTCATAGCAACCAAAAGTGTCTTCAGACATTGTCAAATGTCCCCTAATGGAAGAGACAAAAATCATTGCTGGTTGAGAATCACTGATATAAAAATTACCCTCACGTGAACCTGAGAGAGATGTTCCCTCGTGTTTTCTTAAAAATTCTTATCTGGAAACAAGGAGACACGATTATTTGGATTCATTTTCTGCAAATCTTACACTTGAGTGCTAACCTCATAAATAATAGAGGCTCATTAAATATGTGTCGATTGATAAAGACAACAGAAGTGTCCAGATGAATATGGGTCCCTCTTTTGTGTCCGGAATACTGCCCCATCTTCTATGTTTATGAGTGATTCCTTCCAAAAGGCTGTAGCAGTACAAACTTTTAGCAAAAGCTGTTCTAAGGTAGATTCAATATTAACTCAAATGTAGCTAAGAAATTCGCAGCTTACCACTTATTTGATGACCACACTGCTTTAAGGAATGTCCAGAAATTGCACCTGCTCGATGTACTTTTGGCAGGGTTCCTGTAACACTATCTTTCAAGAAGCAGCCAAACCTGTTTTAAAAGTAGCATTATTTAGGAAGTAGAACAACAAACATACATTGAGGAAATGTCTAGCATTTTCTATACACTAACAAATAAAACCAGGAATAAGGGAAATAATATAGCTTCCCCAAAACTTGCTGGAAAGAACACTCTTAGAGGTAATTTTATAACATCCCCATAATATTTAACTTCAGCATTGCGTTTTCTTTACACTCACATTTTTTAAGTACAGGAAGTCAACCATATTGAAGAGTTAATGATTTTTCCTGTGTTCTTAAACTTTCAGGCAACTATGTCCTTAATTGGTAATTATTTTTGCAAATACTTTCATTTACTTAAAAAATTAACTTAGTGATAAGAGCTGGATCTGTATATTGTGTGTTCATCTTGCTTATTAACTCCTTGTAGTCTGCACTTAATGAAAGACTTCCCTCTGTCTCAAATGTCAGCCTTCATGTTAATTTCATTATTTATAAGAATTCTAGAACCTACCTCCACTTTTAAGATGATGATCCTCACATACAATCTGGGTTTTCTCTACAAGTTTAACATGTAGGATCAGAGAATGACTATCCAATTTCTAGTTCACAAACTCACGTGGAGTGAAGATGAGAAAAGAATTATGAATATGGAAATGGGAAGAACAAAGAAAAACTTATTCTTATTCAAAATGAAAAAACATTAAGATGAAACTGTAGCTTGTGATTAATAAGCATCTTTCTGATGTAATAAAAATTGTAATTACAGCCGGGTGCGGTGGCTCACATCTGTAATCCCAGCACTTTAGGAGGCAGAGGCAGGTGGATCACGAGGTCAGGAGTTCAAGGCCAGCCTGGCCAATATGGTGAAACCCCGTCTCTACTAAAAATACAAAAATTAGCCAGATGTAGTGGTGCGTGCCTGTAATCCCAGCTACTTGGGAGGCTAAGGCAGGAGAATCGCTTGAACCTGGGAGGCGGAAGTTGCAGTGAGCCAAGATCGTGCCACTGCACTCCAGCCTGGGTTACAAAGCAAGACTCCATCTCAAAAAAAAAAAAAAAAAAAAAAAATCATAAGTAGTATTTTTCCAATACTTTTACAAATCTCCAGTTAATAATACATATTCACACAAGCACAAGCACACATGAACACACACATACCATACATAGCATCATGCCATAGGTGCCCAAACTGGCTCACTTTAGGCTTCATTCAGATCTGCCCTGTCCCAAAATCACAAGTTCTAGATCTTTCTCAATTATATTCTCCGCAAAATGCTTGTCTTACGTTATTTCCTTCGGACTGTGCTAGCCACTAATGTGATCACAGGTCACACAGTTAAGTCTGTTTCTTTATTCAGATGAAATGTTCACCTGTTAGACGCTTTCTGGAGACAATCTCTTAGCCCAACGATGTTCAAGCATTTTGAGGCTTTGAATAGAAAATGACTAGCTTCTACTACTTTAAATAAACACAGTGATTGTTTAAAATGCAGATTTCTAGTCCCAAGAAACTTTGGTTCAGCAAATCTGGGTTGTTGCTGAGGAATCTGCATTTTGTAAGAACCACTTGAAGGGATTTTGCTGAAGCTGGTCCTTGAACCCCGTCTGAGACAGAACTCTCAGTTATACTACACCTCTTTGCACAAAACCGATTCAGTTTAGAAAAATGGCTTCTCCAATAATGAAATATCAACTTTTACCTTTTCTCCATGTCATTGATGGAACTTGCTGGAAGAAAACTGAATAGCAAACACCTTGGGTGGAATGTGCACATCATCTGGCAGTGCTGGGCATTCGGGGTGTACATGGAAGCTACATCCCCACCTCTGAAGAAGGTGTTTTCGTATAGTTGAGTTAGACATCCTGTGATAGAACCATAAAAGTTAATTTGAGATAATTCAAATAATAATTTTAACAAAAAGATATCTGTTGTCTTAACTTCTCCCACTGACTGACTACTCCAAGACCTGTATAATATAATTCTAATTATGCTGAGAAAATAAAATATATTAAGGCAACCATTTGAACAATGTAGAGTGTTATTTAATTTTCTGGGCACTTCTGCATTAAAACTTTGGCTTATTTTCATTAAATTGCACAAAAATTTGCACATAAATTACCCACAATAAAATAAAATCCTAACTTAGTTTTTCCCTGTTGCCTGACATGCTATGAAAATATCATGCCTTAAAAAGAATATTTGCTCTATTTTCAAAACACTTTGGTTACAAACATCTCCACCAGCTTCTCACAATTCTGTAAGGGAAGTTAGAAGCAGGTTTTGTTATCTGCATCTAGATTAGGTTTTTTGAAAGAAAGTTAAATAACTGAATCTCAGGGCATACAGACTTGCCCAAGATCCACACACTTAATGAAAATCCTGCGACAGTCACCCAGCCCTGACTCCCAATCCTGTGTCCTTTTCTAGCATGCAGTGCTAAATATTGTTCCGCATCTCAGTATGATTCAAGCAAACTGACAATATTTTTTACTCATTTTTAAGATAGTTTAAACAAATGCATGCATATGCTAAATTGAAAGTAAATTTTGAACTATTTGCTGTTTGGAATTATTCCCAGCTCTAAAATACACTGCACCCCACCTATTATTAGCGAATTAGGTGTCATTATTGCTTTAATTTGTAAATTTGGATTTACCTGGAAAGACTCTCTTCCAAGTCTGCTTAATGAGCTTTCCTGGTCAGCCAGCATATTCATTTCAGTCAGTCAACTGACCATTAACCATGGCTACTCCGATGACAACCTGTCCATTCGCTGGGGCATTAACCATGGCTATTCCGATGACAACCTGTCCATTCGCTGGGGCATTAACCATGGCTATTCCGATGACAACCTGTCCATTCGCTGGGGCATTAACCATGGCTATTCTGGTGACAACCTGTCCATTCGCTGGGGCAGTAGTTACTCTTCAATTTAAATAGTACCTATTTTTTATTGCCTTTGAGGGAATGGGCAGCTTGGACCACGTGCATTTTATTAAGCACTGGAGAGTGCCATCTTCTCTGCACTATCCTACCCCCTGGGGATTCTGGCCCTGAGCCCCAGTCTGACCACCCAACACAGCAAGACTTCTATCCCTCTCAGAGATGCGGCCAGATGACCACCTCTTGGGCAAGGTTTATATTTGGGAAGAGCACAGATCTCTTCAAATGGAAGCTTTGGGGAATACAAGTGTATTGCCTAGATTTCATGTATGCACAAAGCATGGAGGCATTGGTTTAGTGACAATACTGGTTACAAAGAGGTCTGTTTTGTCAGACAGTTGGTGGTTTTGACTGACTCATAATTATCAAGCAGTCACTCTTCTTCCAGCACCTAGGTTCACACGCAAGGATGCACACAATGGCTGGTGCTGGCCCAGAGCTTCCCATTCTGCCATTGAGCCTCTGTGAACTGCCATGCGATTCAGTCAGGGAAGGGAGTGACTAGAAAAACGCCAACTTTGTTGCTGAATGGAAAGAAACTTCTAGTAGGTGTTCTTGCTTATCCTCCTAAGTTGGCGATCATGATGATAATGATGATCATGACAATGATAGCCGTGTCTGTACTGTATTTTGGAGCATATGTAAAGTACTGTTATATAGTTTATCTCATAATGATGGTGGCTTTCAAAGCTTTCACATGGGCTCCCATGTCCATGGATTTTGGGCAGGTTATTCAGTGTTGTTTAACAATTACATAAACAATAAGGAGAAGAAAAGTACTCTAATTTTAAAGAATTAGTGGACAAATATGAAAAGATAATTTACAAAAGAAATAGAAGTGATTAGTAAGTACATGAAAATGGGAAGAATCACAAATACAGGCAAGTTAAAACAACTAGAAGCCAGTTTTTCCATGAGATTAGTAAAAATGAAAAATTAAATAACCAGTATTTGTATACTGGTTTTGATTGCAAATGATGGAAAACCTAGTACAAAGTGGCTTGAATACAAATGAAATCTATTGGTTCAGGAGCCAAAAAGCCCCTGGTGACTCTGGCTTAAGGAGTAACCCCACATTGTGCTCAACGGATAGCATCAATGGACAATAGTCTCCTTCTGCTTGCTCCAGTCATGGTGTTACCATTACTCTCAAGCTCCACATAGTAGCAAAATAGGACCAGTAGCTCAGGCCTCTGTATTCTCTTATGTTTCAAGTTAAATTGGAAAAAAAAGTAAGAGTCCTATTTCTGGCCGGGCGCGGTGGCTCAAGCCTGTAATCCCAGCACTTTGGGAGGCCGAGACGGGCGGATCACGAGGTCAGGAGATCGAGACCATCCTGGCTGACACGGTGAAACCCCGTCTCTACTAAAAAATACGAAAACTTAGCCGGGCGAGGTGGCGGGCGCCTGTAGTCCCAGCTACTCGGGAGGCTGAGGCAGGAGAATGGCGTAAACCCGGGAGGTGGAGCTTGCAGTGAGCTGAGATCCGGCCACTGCACTCCAGCCTGGGTGACAGAGCAAGACTCCGTCTCAAAAAAAAAAAAAAAAAAAAGAGTCCTATTTCTAGACATCTAAACAAACGCTTCATTGCAAGATGTTGGCTGTGATTGGGTCACTGCAGTCAGCAGGATGTGTGCACTTCCTGGTTCAGCAGAAGAGTCAGGGTCACCAGAACCACATGGACCAAAACTGAGAGGCAGTAGCTCTGCAGAAATAAATTAGGATACTGTTTCCAGAAAGATAAATATGTCAGGATGCAAAGCAACAGAAGCCTGTTAGAGTTGGCCTAAGTGGGGTAAATGAGGACTCTTATTAGCTGGTAGAAGAAGTCAACTAGGGAGTAACTTTTCTGAAAGATAATTTCATGATGCCACACCATAAAACCTTCTAAAATATTCATACCTTTGAATCTAGTATTTTTATTTCAAAAAATGTATTCTACAGAAATAACTAAGTGCATAAGAATGTGCACACAAACATACCATAAAAAGAGAATAGCAAGCTCCAAAAAATGTCATTTATTTGCACCAAAAGGTAGCTGTAAGTGGAAAATGCAAGTCAAAGAGTATCCATAGTTAATAACTCTTTTTTGTAAAATGTGCAAATAGGCATATGTAGAAAAATATCTGAAAGACTAAACAAAAGATGTTTAACAACGACTGCTTCTGAATTTGGGGACTACATGCAATACGTAGTTTCTAGTTTTTTGCTTATTTACATCCTTAATTTTCCTAGCCATAATCATGATTTTTTTTGCCAGAAGAAAAAAACAGAAAATGAGAAACCACCTGGAGGTGGCCGTGGTTCACAGTATCTCTGGCTCATGCTCCTTTTCAGTTTTCAGTGGGTTTGCACATGGGTTGGTAAATTACGGTTTAGAAAAGCAATCAGGGTTGAGGGACAGACACAGAGGAGTTGTGATTTAGGAGGAATCAAAGCCTTTTTTCCTGGAAAAGTAGTCTCTTTATGAATGTAAACCTTCCCTGTAGACGTTTATTGTAGCCATACGAGAGGAAAGTTAAATACTCATTGTTATGTGGCCCTCTTAAGTCACCATGGACTCAGAATCATGCCTTGTGGGGACACAGAGAAAACTCCCTCTATAGCGATTAATGAAATGTCCAGAATCATTTTTATTCTCCAAAAATTAATGATACTAATAGAGAAATGAGATCGAAATCTGGTGTTGAAAGTTATTCACCTAGAACTATCCAAATGCCTGGTTTGCTAAGTTAAATTTAAACCAGGTACTTTCATTTTTGAAATGGTTCCCTGGCTGTCCAGAGTAAAACTATGTATCATGTACCTAACAGATACTTGGATTGGACCCAGACACTATATAATGCCCAGCACTCTTTTGAAATTTCAGATAATGTTTAATTTTTTAATGTTGATAAAAATAGAGGAGTAATTTTTTTGTTTTGAGTTTTGTTTTGCAGAGTGTCATCTGTGAACAGAAGTTTTTATTAACACAAGTCCCAAGACATTCCCACTTCTGAGCTCCTTCCTCTGGTCTGCAATGTATGTATACAGCAATATATCTCACAAGTTGTACTTGTTCTGGAACATTAAATAGACACGTGTCCTGAATCATCAGGGACTATCTCTATCCCCGAAGCTGTATGTTCAATAGCTTTCTCCAGAGGTGGTGCAACTTGCTTGGCTACTCCTGTCTTAGCCTGAATTTCATGCTTTATAGATAATTCACTTACCACAGGAAACTGTAGCAAACAAGGAAATGAAATAAGTTGCTTGCTTGAATAAAATCATTCTAAAAAAGAAAACAATACATAACTCTGTTGGTTTTAGACCACATTTAACATAAATCTTAATTTAAGGTGATACAGATTTTCTTGTAAATGTCTGAATTACAAGACAAAGCACACAGTTTCTGGTATAGAAAACAAGGGGTTTTTTTCTCTACATTTGTGTCTAGGGAGTTGGAAAGTTTATAATGCTTCCCAAGATACAAATTGAGACGTCCAGACTACTGTTGTGTTTATTGTTGATTGGCAAACTCTGTGGCTAGTAATGTTGGAAAGGGAATTGGTAGAGAGAGAGATTAAACAGTTATGAAACCTCTTGATTTGAGCAAAAAGAAAATTAATAAATAATGGCAATAATGTCAGTCAAAAAATCCCTAAGTAAAGAAAACCTCTGAAAATATTAAAGCCCAATTAAAAATTTTAAATCAATCAAGTATTCTTTTTGATTTAAAATCATCTTACATTTAAATATTTCTACATAAAGGAATATTAGTTCCTTCTCTACTATCTATATACTCAGGAAATTAGAATATAAATGACTAATTTTCTCATAAAGTAAAAAACTATACTTTAAAAACTATAGTTTCTTTGGAAACAATCAGAATAATAGAAATTTGCTACCTGAAAACACAATTGCTTCTTGGAGGTGAGTCTCTTGTCACTTAAAAATGAACGGTCTCCGAGCTGTTCTAATGTGGCACCGCAGGCAATGTTTTCCTTGGCTTCGATATTGACTTTGGGTTTCTGCCAACAGTTTCAACTTTTCATCCTGTCAACATATTCCGTGAACATCCTATCCGTGTTCAGCTGTTAAGTATATTAACTATTTCAGGGAGTGATGTCAGCAAGAACCGGAATAGGAGTTTGTCAGAACAGGAGTTTCTAGTGCTCATCCCTTGCAGAAACATCAATTTGAACAAGTATCCGTGCACAAAAATAACTGCACTAGAGCTCAGGAATCAGGTGAGAGGTTTTACCACCCAGTTGCAGCACAGAAGTAAGAAAAGACACATTGAAGTGCATAGGAAGGACAATTTCACATTACCAGTGTCACCCCACCTTCAAGCCTGGGCAGCACAGCATGGAGAGAGATACCCTCTTGCATGGAAAAGGGACAGCTAAGATAGCAGCCAACTTCACCACAGATCCCAAGCACCAAGCCCACTCCAGTAAACCCTGGCACCAAAATTCAGGCCTGCCACAGGCCAGACTGGCTTCTGTGGCCTCAGCCCCATGCTCACCCCAGATCAGGTCAGCCCCTGGGGCTCCAGACTCCAAGGTGGCCACAGAAGACCTAGACTTCAGGCCTGCTCTAGCTCTAGCCTGGCCCCCAAGACTCTAGCCTCCACATTAGCCCCAGCAGCCCAAGGCTCCAAGTTAGTACCCATGGGCCTAGAATTCAGGCCATCCCCAGCAGATCCAGTACCAGGTCAGCCTCCAGAGATCTTGGCCACGTGGACCCAGATTCTGGGCTCACCCCAGTGGACCTTGGTCCCGGGACAGCCTGAATAAACTCAGGAACAGGTCTATCCCCATGAACTCATGTGCCAGGTGATCCCCATGTTAGGCTGGCCCCTGCAGACTCAGGCTTAAGGCTCATTTCAGTGCCAAGTCAGCCCTCCAGGATCCATGGTTCAAGCCAGTCCTTGTGCACAGAATACAGACAACCACAATGAATGAACCCAGAATCCAGCCCTGCCAACCTTAGAACTCCAACAGAAATCCTGTGCATAGACCCCAACAGACAGCCCACCCACAATCTCTGGTCAATCTGACTAGTGAACAGCTTCCTCTACTGAAGCTAGTATGTAAAGACTGAAATAGGTACCTACTTCAATGCAAGGCCACACTGATCACAAATAATCAGGGAAACAAAAAACCACCAAAGGAAGAAAATAAAGCAGCAGGAGGCGACCCTAAAGAAATGGAGATCTATACTGCATGACAAAGAGTTAAAAATAATTATCTTAAGAAAGCTCAGTGAGCTACAAAACAATATAGATAGACAGTAAACAAAATCAGGAAAACAATACATGAGCAAATTTAGAAGTTCAACAAAAAGATAGATAGGAACCATAAAAAAGAACCAAACAGAAATTCTGGAACTGAAGAACACAATGACTGAATTGAAAAAATTCACAAACAGCTTCAGCAGCAGACTTGATCAAGCAGGAGAAAGAATCAGCACACTCAGATACAGGTCATTTGAAATTACCCAGTCAGAGTAATAAAAGGAATGATAAAGATTGCAGAAAATTGACAAAAATTATAGGACACTGTTAAGAAAACTAATATGCATGACAAGAGTTCCAGAAGAAGCAGAGAAAGAGAAAGTTGCAGAAACTTATTTTTAAAAATAAGAACAGAAAATTCTCAAAATTTGGAGACATAAATGAAATAAACATCCAGGTTTATGAAGCCCAAAAGAACTCCAATAGATTAAATATAAAGAGATCCTCACCATGACAAAGAGAGAATTTTCAAAGAAGCAAGAGAAAAGCAATTCTTCACATACAAGGGAAGCTTCATAAGATTATCAGTGGATTTCTCAGCAGAAATCATGTAGGCTGAGAGAGTGGGATGATATTTTCAAAGTACTGAAAGTACAAAACCTGGCAACCAAGAATATAATATCAGGCAAAGCTGTCCTTCAGAAAGGAAGGAGAGAAAAAGAATTTCCCAGATGTATTAGTTCAGTTTCACATTGCTGTAAAGATACTACCTGATACTGGGCAATTTATAAGCAAGAGGTTTAACTGACCCATGGTTACCCATGGCTGGGGAGGCCTCAGGAAACTTATAATCATAATGGAAGGCAGAGGGGAAGCAGACACTTTCTTCACAAGGTGATAGGAGAGACAGAGTGTGTATGTGCAGAGGAAACAGCCACTTTTAAATCCCTCACTATCATGAGATCACAGCACAGGGGAAACCACCCCAATGATCCTATCACCTCCCACCAGGCGCCTCCTTCAACATGCAGGGATTACAACTCAAGATGAGATTTGGGTGGGGACATGGAGCCAAACCATATCATTCTTCCCCCGGCCTTTCCCAAACCTCATGTCCTTTTCAGATTTCAAAACCAATGGTGTCTCTCCAACAGTCCCCCAAAGTCTTAACTCATTCCACAGTAACCCAAAAGTCCAAGTCCAAAGTCTCATCTGAGACAATGAGCCTTTAAAATAAAAAACAAGTTAGTTACTTCCAAAATACAACAGGGGTACAGGAATTGGGTAAATGTTCCCATTCCAAATGGGAGAAATTGGCCAAAATAAAGGGGCCACAGGCCCCATGCATGTGCAAAACCTAGCAGGGAAATCGTTAAATTCTAAAGCTCCAAAATAACCTCCTTTAAGCCCCTGTCTCACATCCAGGGCATGCTGATGCAAGAGGTGGGCTGTTAAGGCCTTGGGCAGCTCTGTCCCTGTGGCTCTGCAGGGTACAGCCCCGACGGCTGCCTTCATCGGCTGGCACTGAATGCCTGCAACTTTTCCAGGCACATGGTGAAAGTGGTCAGTAGATCTACCATTCTGGGGTCTGGAAGATGGAGGAACTCTTTTCACAGCCCGATGGGCAGTGCCCCAGTGGGGACTCTGTGTGTGGGCTCCAACCCCACATTTCACCTCTGCATGGCCCTAATAGAGGTTCTCCATGAGGGCTGTGTCCCTGTAGCAGACTTCTGCCTGGACAGCCAGGTGTTTCCACGCAGCCTGTGAAATCTAGGCGGAGGCTCCCAGAGCTCAACTCTTGTTTTCTGTGCACTTGCAGGCCCAAGAGCACATGGAAGCCACCAAGGCTTGCACCCTTGAAGCAACAGCCTGAGCTATGGAACCTTTTAGCCATAGCTGGAGATGGAAATTTTAGCCATAGCTGGAGTGGCTGAGGCACAGGCCACCAAGTCCCAAGGCTGCACACAGCAGTAGGGCCCATGAAACCATTTTTCCCTCCTAGGCCTCTGGGCTTGTAATGGGAGGGGCTGCCTTGAAGACCTCTGAAATGCCCTGGTGACATTTTCCCCATTGTTTGGCAGTTAACATTCAGCTCCTGGTTACTTATGTAAATTTCTGCAGCCAGTTTGAATTTCTCCCCAGAAAATTGGTTTTTCTTTTCTACCACATGGTCAGGCTACAAATTTTCCAAACTTTTATGCTTTGTTTCCCTTTTAAACATAATTTCCAATTTAATACTATCTCTTTGTGAATGCATATGACTGTATGCTTTCAGAAAAAGCCAAGTTATATCTTGAATGCTTTTCTGCTTAGAAATTTCTTCTGACAGATACCCTAAATCATCTCTCTCAAGTTCAAAGTTCCACAGATCTGTAGGGCAGGGCAAAATGCTGCCAGTCTCTGCTAAAGCATAGCAAGAATGAACTTTGCTCCAGTTCCCAATAGTTCCTCATCTCCATCTGAGACCACCTCAGCCTGGACTTCATTGTCAATATGATTATCAGCATTTTGGTCAAAACCGTTCAACAAGTCTCTAGGAAGTTTCAAAGTTTCTCACATCTTCCTATCTTCTTCTGAGCCCTCCAAACTGTTCCAACCTCTGCCTGTTATCCAGTTTCAAAGTTGCCTTCGCATTTTCAGGTTATCTTTATAGCAACACCTCACTCTGTCAGTAACAATTCTCTGTATTATTTATCTTCACACTGCTAAAAGATAAAAGGTCTAATTGACTAACAGTTCCTCATGGCCAGGGAGGCCTCAGGAAACTTACAATTATGGTGAAAGGTGAAGGGGAAGCAGGTACCTTCTTCACAAGGCAGCAGGAGAGAGAGAGAGCATGTGCACGGCGTAACGGCCACTTTTAAACCATCAGATCTCATGAGAACACTCTCACTATCATGAGAACATAATTGGGGAAAACACCTCATGATCCAATCATCTCCCAACAGGTCCCTCCTTTGACACCTGGGGACTGCATTTCGAAACCAGATTTGGGTGGGAGCTCAGCGCCAAATCATATCACTAGACAAATAAAAGCTGTGGGATTTCAACACCATTAAAATTGCCTTACAAAAAATGCAAAAGGGAATTGTCAAGTTTAAACAAAAGGACACTAACTAACATGAAAACATATGAAAGAATAAAACTCCATTAAAGGTATTCTTATACAATCAAATACAGAATTCTCCAATACTGTTATTGTGCCACAGTCACTTTTAACTCTAGTATAAAAGTTAAAAAATGAAAAGTATTAAAAAATAACCATAACTACAACAATTTGTTAATGAATACACAACATACAAAAGATATAAACTATGGCACGAATAATAAAATGTGGGGTGAGAAGTTAAAGTGCAGTATTTCTAAATGCAGTCTAAGTTGTTACCAGATTAAAATAGATGGTTATAAATATGAAATATTTTTGTAAACCTCATGATAACCAGAAAGAAAAAGTTTGTAGTAGATACACAAAACATAAAGAGAAAGGAATCAAAGCAAATTGCTCCAAAAAAGTCATTAAGTCACAAAGGAAGACAGTGAGACAAAAAGAAGCAACAAAGGAGCTATAAAACAATCAGAAAACAATTAACAACATGACAGTAGTAAGCCTTTACCTACCAATAATTGCTTTAGAAGTAAATGTATTAAATTATCCAATCAAAAGACAGAGTGGATGAGTGAATAAAAAACAAGACCTAACTATATGTAAGGTCTTAACTTTGGCTGTAAGGGATTAACTTTGGCTTTAAGGACAGACATAAGCTGAAAGCGAAGGGATGAAAAAAGGATTGCATTAAAATGATAACCAAAAGAAAGCAGAGGTGGCTATCCTTACAACAGACGAGATAGAGTTTAAGTCAAATACTGTCACAAGAGACAGAGAAGGTCATTATATAATGGTAAAAGGGTCAATTCATTAAGAGGATAAAACAATTGTAAGTACATCTGTACCCAACATCAGTGCATCTAAATCTATAAAGCAAATATTAACATAACTAAAGGAGAAATAAACAGCAACATGCTTTCAACAATGAATTAGATCACCAAGACAGAAAATCAACAAGGAAACTGTGGACTTCAAAACACTATAAACCAATAGCCCTAACAGACATGTGTAGAACATTCCTTCCAAAAGCAGCATGTACATTCTTTTTAAGTGCACACAGAACATTTTCCACGATAGGTCGTATGTTAGGCCATGAAAAACATCTTAACAAATTTAAGAAGATTGAAATCATATCAAGTATCTTTTCCAACCATAATGGCATAAAAGTAGAACTCAATAACAGAAGGAAAAATGGAAAATTCACAAATACATGAAAATGAACATACTCCTGAACAACCAATGAGTCAAAGAAAAAATCGAAAGGAAAATCAAAAAATATCTTGAGAAAAATGAAAAGAGAAACAAAACTTGTGGCATTGAATTTATGGGATGCAACAAAAACAGTTCTAAGGAGGAAGTTTATAGTGATAAATACCTACCTTAAGAAAACAGAAAGATCGGAAATATCCTAACTTTACACCTGAAGCAATAAGAAAGCAAAAACAAACAAACAAACAAACAAAAAAACCACTAAGCCCAAAGACAGAGGAAGAAAGAAAATAATAAAGATCAGAGCAGAGATACATGAAATAGAGACCAGAAAAACAACAGAAAAGATCAGTGACACTGTTGTTGTTTTCAAAAAGATAAATCAAGAAATCTTTAGCCTAATTAGGAGAAAAAGAAAAACACTCAAATAAAATTATAATTGAAGGAGGAAACATTACAATGGATACCACAGAAATACAGAAAATCATGAGACTACTATGAAAAACAGTACATCAACAAATTAAGTAACATAGAAGAAATAGATAAATTCCTAGGAACATACAACCTACCAAGACTGAATCAGGAAGAAATAGAAAATCTGGCCAGGCGCGGTGGCTCACGCCTGTAATCCCAGCACTTTGGGAGGCCGAGGCGGGCGGATCACAAGGTCAGGAGATCGAGACCACGGTGAAACCTCGTCTCTACTAAAAATACAAAAAAACTAGCCGGGTGAGGTGGCGGCGCCTGTAGTCCCAGCTCCTCGGGAGGCTGAGGCAGGAGAATGGCGGGAACCCGGGAGGCGGAGCTTGCAGTGAGCTGAGATCCGGCCACTGCACTCCAGCCTGGGCGACAGAGCGAGACTCCGTCTCACAAAAAAAAAAAAAAAAAAAAAAAAAAGAAATAGAAAATCTGAACAGGACAATAATGAGTAAGGAGATTGAATCAGAAATAAAAACTCTTAACTAGGAAAAGCTCAGGACCTGATGTCTTCATTGGTGAAGTCTATAAACATTTAAAGAAGAATTAACACAAATCCTTCTCAAACTCTTTCAAATAATTGAAAAGGAGGAAACACTTCCAATCTCATTTAATGAGGTCAGCATTACTTTGATAGCAGAGCCAAACAAGGACATCACAAGAAAACAAAAGTAAAATTATAGATCAATATTCCTGATGAACATAGATCCAAAAATCCTGAAGAAAATCTTAACCAGACTAAATTCAACAACACATTAAAAGGATCATGATCAACCGAGCCTGGGACGCAAGGATGGTTCAACATATGCAACTCAATAAATGCTATATACCACATTCACAAAATGATGGATAAAAATCATATGATCATCTGAAGAGAGGCACTTACAACTATATGCAGAATCTAAAAAAGTCAAAGTCACGGTAACAGAAAGTAAAATGGTGGTAGCCAGCATATGGGGAGTGCCGGCTCTGGGGTGGTTTTGGTCAAGGGGTCCAAAGTTTCAATTACACGGTGTGAATAAGTTGGGGGATCTAATGTATGACATTGTTTCCCATCATCCTGAAGCAGCTGTATTGATAGAACTGTGGAATGGTCTTTTGAAGTCACAATTACAATGCCAACTAGGGGACAATACTTTGCAGGGCTGGGGCAAAATTCTCCAGGTGGCTATGTATGCTCTGAATCAACGTCCAATACATGGCACTGTTTCTCCCATAGCCAGGATTCACAGGTCTAGGAATCAAGGGGTGGAAGTGGAAGTGGCACCACTCACCATCACCCCTAGCGATCCAGTAGCAAAATTTTTGCTTCCTGTTCCCAAGACATTACTTTCTGCTTGCCTAGAGGTGTTAGTTTCAGAGGGAAAAATGCTGCCACCAGAAGACAACAAGGATTCCATTAAACTGGAAGTTAAGATTGCCACCTGGACACTTTGAACTCCGTTTACCTCTAAGTCAACAGGCTAAGAAGGGAGTTGCAGTGTTGGCTGGGATGATTGACCTGGACTATCAAGATGAAGAAACAGAAGTCATGATGTGTATTTAGTATCTCACTTGGCCTGTGTTGCATAACCTATTGACCTTTGTGATATATTAATCTGATCTATTTGCATTATTAAAATATATGTCATCAATATGCATTTTATAGTATTTAATTAAATTTCAAACATTTGTTCTTAGAGATGAGAAAATGAGTTTGCATAGTTAACAATCCTCTTTAAGAATGTAAGCCTTGCCTGCAATCCCAGCACTTTGGGAGGCCGAGACGGGCAGATCACGAGGTCAGGAGATGGAGACCATCCTGGCTAACACAGTGAAACCCCGTCTCTACTACAAAATGCAAAAAACTAGCCGGGCGAGGTGGCGGGCGCCTGTAGTCCCAGCTACTCGGGAGGCTGAGGCAGGAGAATGGCGTAAACCCTCGAGGCGGAGCTTGCAGTGAGCTGAGATCCGGCCACTGCACTCCAGCCGGGGCGACAGAGCCAGACTCCGTCCCCCAAAAAAAAAAAAAAAAAAGAATGTAAGCCTTATTTATAATTTTGGAACATATTTCAAGCTGTTTTTATATTTGGTTACTGTATATATTCTCTAGGAATATTGTCTCAACCTGTTCATTGTATTCATTTTTTTCTCCCTACAAAGAGAAATAGCACATATTGAAACTTTATAAATAGACTTGTACTGAATAGAAGAAACAAAATATGCATACATGTCTGTACTCTAAACTTCCTAAAAAGAAGTAAAATTAAATATACCTTATTATGTTTACCATTCTTTTATTTTTACACCTACATTAAAAATACTTTATGTTTAAAAAAAAAAAAAAGATGAAGTTAGTCTATTACTCCACAACGGAGGTAAGGAAGAGTATGCGAGGAATACAGGAGATCCCTTCAGGCACCTCTTAGTACCATGCTCTTAGTACTATGATCACAGAGCATAGTACCATGCTCTGTGATCAAGGTCAATGGGAAACTACAATAGTTCAATCCAGGCAGTGCTACATACCGCCCAGACCCCTTAAGAATGAATGTTTGGGTCACTCCACTAGGTAAAAAACCACAACCTGCTAAGATGCTTGCTGAAGGCAAAAGGAATACAGAATGGGTAGTAGAAGAAGGTAGTCATCAATACCAGCTATGCCCACATGACCAGTTGCAGAAACGAGGACTGTAATTGTCATATTTCCTCCTTATTTTGTTAAGAACATGTTTGTGCATGTATACACTTGTACTAAGAAAATTTCTTCATTTTATTTCCTTTCTTTTTCCTTTATCATGTGACATAAGATTTATTTACTTCATATAGCATTTAAATGTTGTTAACTTTATGTAATAGCATTTGGTTTGGGGATTGGTACATTTCTGGTTGTATGAAGGATAGCTGTATTATGTATACCTAACATAATTATGACCTTATTATTGACTTTATTTGAAGATTATATATGATTTCAGGAGATGCGTATGGGTTCAAGTAAACAAGGGGTAGACTTGTGATGGTTAATACTAAGTGTCAACTTGACTGGATTGAAGGATGCAAAGTATGGTTCCTGGATGTGTCTGTGAGGGTGTTGCCAAAGGAAATTAATATTTGAGTCAGTTGACTGGGAGAGGCAGACCCACCCTCAATCTGGGTGGGCACCATCTAATCGGGGCCAACAGAGCTAGGATAAAAGCAGGCAGAGGAACGTGGAAGGACTAGACTGGCTAAGTCTTCTGGCCTTCATCTTTCTCCTGTGCTGGATGTTTCCTGCCCTTGAACAAAAGTTCTTCAGCTTTTGGACTCTTGGAGTTACACCAGTGGTTTGCCTGGGGTTCTCGGATCTTCAACCACAGACTGAAGGCTGCACTGTCCACTTCCCCGCTTTTGAGGTTTTGGAACTGGGACTGGCTTCCTTGCTTCTCAGCCTGCAGGCAGACTACTGTGGGACTTCACCTTGTGATCTTGTGAGTCAATACTCCTTAATAAACTGCCCTTTATATGTACATCTGTCCTATTAGTTCTGTCCTTCTAGAGAACCCTGACTAATGCAAACATGGTGACTATAGTTCATAATACTATATCGTATACATGAACTTTGCTAGAGAATAGATCTGATGGGTTCTCAGCACACACACATACACACACACACAAATGATAACTATGTAAAATAATGGACATGCTAATTAGCTTGCCTATGGTAATCATTTCACAATGTACATGTATATCAAAACACTATGCTGTACACAGAAGATATCTGTAATTTTTATTTGTAAATGACACATCAAAAAAGGTAGAAAAATGCTGCACTCAAAAGGACCTTAATCTCATTTTAGGGTCACACAGTTTATGCACAAGTTTCCATTTTTAAAAATACTCATAACATTCCCAGTTATTTGGTGGCATGCAATTGGCACCTCTTCTAAGTGAACTTTTTTTATTAGAGTTGCTTGGAGGCACAGTCAATAACGGATGGGTATGGATAGCTGCTCCTAGAGGGATATTTTAGCAAATAATATCTATGTTTCCTACACCCTACCAAAGAATCACACAACACTGAAATCTTAGATTTGGAGGGGACTGGGTTGATGTTTAGGTCCTATTCCCACCCAGTTCAGGAAATGCAGTATATCAGGCTTGACAAACCACAGTTCACAGACCACATTCGGCTTTGCACCTGTTTTTGTAAATAAAGTTTTATTGAAAAACAGCCATGGCCATTCATTCACTTACTGTCTCTGCCTGCTTTCACCTTACATGGCAGAGTTAAGAAGTTGATACAGAGGCAGCATGGCCTCAAAAGCCAAGAAGATTTACTGTCTGACTCTACAGATAAGGCTGGCTGAAACCTGCTGGATAACACTTCTGACATAGACCTTAGATTTTCCTGTCAAAATACTTCGACTGAGGAGAAACTGGTTTCCTAAGCAGTCTGCTCCAACTCAGGGAGCTCTAGTTTAATTTTATTTTATTTCAGAGCTCAGGGGCTCTATTTTAACTTTATTTTTAAGAAAAGAAAAAAACTTCCTGTATACTGAAATATACCTCCTTGCAACTTCTACCATTCAGTCCTAGATTTACGTACTAGACCCACACAAAACAATTTATTTTCCTTTTTCTGCTTTTAAAATATTTAAAGACCACAATGACTTGCCCACTAAATCTCCTTGTTTTCTATTCTTTGAAATTACAGTATATCACCTTGATTAGTAAATTAGAGTTTTCGGAGTCGATTCTTAAATAAATATTTTATGTATACTACTGGAATGCAGAACTACATTTATTAGAAATGTAGGATAATGTTGCCAATACAATATTTTCTGGCGGAATGAAGTAGCATAATTTAAATACGCCTGTTGTGCTGTCTTTTAGATTTAGGATATCAAGCGGTGCAGCAGAGTAGTCAACAAATCTCTGTACTTTGTGCAGAGTAGAAAAGAGTTTAAATTTTAAATTTCATCTGCTACCAGGCTCAGCAGAAAACAAAAAACAAAAAGCAATTGGGACAAAAGCACCCTGCCTGCAAACCACAGCAGAAACCCTCAGGGTTTGTTCCTCTGAAAGGTGAAATTACAGACTTTTAACCTATTTAAATATGCTTCTGTGTTTAGTTCGGAGTTTTCTTACAGTGAAACATGTTACATTCTAGTAATACAATAAAACTAAAAAAACCTCTGTAGATTCAGGTGAACCAAATCAGAACTAAATTGAAAAGAGGCATGGTCAGTAGAATTCTAAAATGTTCTCCCAAATCTCCCACTCAAATCCTGGGGACAGTGAATAAAATGAGATTTCACATCTGCCCGTGATTGTTACATGAGAAAAGCAATTCTGCCGATGGCATTAAGATTACTAAACAGTTGACTTTGTGCTCATCAAAATGGAGTCAATTAGAGTCTCATCACTTGAGCCCGTTAAAAGTAGTTTTCCTCTGCGGTCAGCATAAGGAGAAGTCAGAGAGACTCAGAGCGTGAGAGCGATTGACAGCAGGGAAGTGCTCCAGCACTGGCTTTGAGATGGGTCACGGGGCAGGACCTGAGAGTCATCTCTGGACCAGAGCCAAAAGGAACATGGGGATTTCACCCCTACCATCAGAAGCTCTGAATATTCCAACAAACTGCACGTGCTTGAAAGAGAAGTTTTCTCCAGAACCTCCCCTTAGACACTTTCCAGGATGGAGCCCTCTCTACCTCCCCTTGTCCCAGATCTCCATGTGACTCACTTCAATCAGACCACTGCTCAAGCATCATCTGCTTGGGATGCCATCCTCCAGCAAGCATCTCATCTGAAAAGGCACCTTCCATCTCTCATCTCTTCCACCTCCTGTCTCTTTACCGTTCTTTGTCTTTCCGCATAGCGCTTCTCACTCCCTGCCATTCTATTGCCTCCTTGTCCATTTCTCTGTTGTTCTTCCGATGCCGCTGTCTGTAACACTTTGCTGGAAGGATTGGGGCTTGCTTGTTGTCTTTCCCTAGTTCCCTGAATAGCATTTGGCAGACTTTTATGAATGAAGGCGTAAAATGATAAATAAATAAGCACATGAATAAGGAATGAAATATTTTTAAAAAACAAAAGATTGAGAACGGGAAGGTTCCTTCACCCACAGTTGTGGACCATCTCATTCTCATATGAGAGTCACAATCACACATGTAAGCTATGACCTGCCGGTGTCAGATGACACTGAACATGATTGTTGGATGAATTCTGATTGGTCCTTGTTCTGCTGAATGCCCTTTGGTGGGAGCAAATGTCCTCTTGAGGTTCTGTCCAATTGCATCACATGAGACACTGCTGTCCTTGTGTTTCCAGAACAGCATTGCTTTTGGTAATAACAAGCCAATGCTGGCTACAACATCAAGCATTATTGATGGGAGTCACAATTAAGGCATAGACAGCTGAAAAGACTGAAGCACAATCCCTCTCATAGGAGGATGTGGCAATATGAAAAAATTAGTTGTGCCTGAGTGATTTAGATGCCTTAAGTTAGCCTAGGAAACACGGCAAAACCCTAACTGTACAAGAAAAAATACAAAAATTAGACAGGCATGGTGGCATGCACCTGTAGTCCTAGCTACTCAGCAGACTGAGGTGGGATGATCCATTGAGCCCAGTAAGTGAAGGTTGCAGTTAGCCACTATTGCATCACTGCAACTCAGCCTGGATGACAGAGTGAGACCCTGTCTCAAAAAATAAAATTAAATAAATAAATAAATAAATGCCTTAATTTACTGTATTTCCATAAGCATAAAACTTAGAACTTGGGCCGGGCGCGGTGGCTCAAGCCTGTAATCCCAGCACTTTGGGAGGCCGAGACGGGCGGATCACGAGGTCAGGAGATCGAGACCATCCTGGCTAACACGGTGAAACTCCGTCTCTACTAAAAAATACAAAAAACTAGCCGGGCGAGGTGGCGGACGCCTGTAGTCCCAGCTGCTCGGGAGGCTGAGGCAGGAGAATGGCGTGAACCCGGGAGGCGGAGCTTGCAGTGAGCTGAGATCCGGCCACTGCACTCCAGCCTGGGCGACAGAGCGAGACTCCGTCTCAAAAAAAACAAAACAAAACAAACAAACAAACAAACAAAAAAAAACACTTAGAACTTGGGCTTGACTTGAGCAAGCAAGGAGGCAAAGCCTAGAGGTAGAATACAGAAAAAAAAAGGAAAGAAAGAAAGGAGAGAGAGAGAGAAAGGAAGGAAGGAAGGAAGGAAGGACGGAAGGAAGGAAGGACGGACGGAAGGAAGGAAGGAAGGAAGGAAGGAAGGAAGGAAGGAAGGAAGGAAGGAAGGAAGGAAAAAAAAAAAAAAAGGCTGCTCTCTTTCCCAGGAGTGCCCAATGACACGCCTGTGCTTACACTTTTTTTTTTTTTACTCTTCAACTAAAACATGTATTTTAAAACTATATATGGAATCTGAAAGTAAACTGAGAACATTTTTAAAATAAGACAGTCATGTCTAAATATTGTGATAATTTTTCTTCCCGATAAGATCTATACTATCTGTGTGACCCTTATTGAAGGAAACAAGTTATCACAACATTTGTATATAGGAATCTGAGTTTCATTTAAGTATAGCCTTTATTTCTGTGAAACATAAATTGAGTAGTATCAGGAAAGGCTGAGATCAATAAATCCAAACCCCAACAGAAAGAAAGTGATGGGTAAAGAGGAGAGAGAACGATGGTAAGGAGAAAGAATGTGCCAAAAATTTATCTACTAGGATAAAGAGAACAAAATCAACAGCTGAAGACTGGAGTTCATTCCAAAACTGAATTTGGCCCAAGGAAATAACCATTTGGTGAACTTCTGGACAAGAAACTGAGGCAAGAATGCAACCAATCCATTTCAGTAATTAAGGATGAGAGATTTATCCCTGAAATGTGACATACAGGTAGCCAGCAGGAAAATGAACCTGGTTTAATTAGAGAAGGAGAAAAATGACTAATTAGTCCGGAGAGTCATCAAGGCAGAACCAAAAAACTGGACTGATGTGTTAGGTTAAGCCTAGCTGTATTCTAAAATAATGCACTGTAACTTTAATTTTCCTACTATCTAGAAAGGAGAAAACTCTGCATTTTCTTAAATGGTATTGCATTTAAATGACTGGTGGGCATATATGCTGATAATCCAATCTAGAGAATTATTGAACAGCACAGAGAAAATAGGGTGAAGACCTAAGATCATATCCAGAGAATGGGGGCCCTTCCTTCATCCTGCGGCTGACCTGACACACACTAAGTTGCTTTTGGTCATAAATGAAAGACAGTCCTTGTAAGCAAATGGCAATATATTGGCTCTTGGGTTCCCACATAGGGTAGACCCACCGCACGGTGGCCAGGGCAGACATGCAGTGAGCCTCAGCATCACCTGCCAGCGGGACGCAGACTCCTCCAGGATTCTGGTCATTTCTTCTGCCTGCTTCTTCTCTACTCATCACCCAGCAGCTGCTCCAGAGATTCTACGGCTGATTGATCTTGAGTTTCACAACCTGGAGTTTCCACCACAGAGACTGTATCTCTTCTTCAATTGCAGCTGGGAAAACTCGTGGGGGAGAACTTGAATTTAACCTTGCTTGGGTCACTCAACAAAGGTTGAGAAAGCGGGATTGCCTAAGACCATGGCAGCTCCAATTGAAACCACATGTTTACAGTGTGTGTATGTTGGAGAAGGAAAAAGATGAGAACAGAAGAAAAGCCGGTAATTCATTGTAGGATAATTTCAAAAATAACGAGTGCTGCTCCTAGAAAAAGAGGGTGCCTAGGCAGACTAAACATGTTTAAATGTATCACTCAGGCATTAGATGCTGGAAGGAAAAATGTTTTGATCTTCTAGAAACATTCCAGATAAAAATGGATTTTTATGACCAGCATCTCTTGTTGGGTCATTTGGTCTGGAAACTGACATCCCCAGCTGCCTGTGACAATGCACAGAGCCCCAGATCAACAGTCCATCACCTGGAGAGGTTTCTGGACTCTAAATCCCTGGGACTAGTGATGCCTGTGGATTTTACTGATTCCCAGTAGCTCAGTTTACTTTGTGCTTTCAGCTGAGCAATATGTTCTGGTTATTCTACTTCTTCTAGTTGATTCTTCAGGGTCAGAGAAATTCACAATTGGTCTACAACAACAGTACAGGAACCTTTCGTTAGAAAATCCAAGAGTCACTGAAGACATCAACTCAAAAGTGCTATTTCTTTTATTACCCATTATGAATCAGTCACCCACTGACTTAGCTTTTACAGCTTTCTATGATTTCAATTGATATCAATTCTTAGAATAAAATGCAGCACCTGCATCTAAAATAGAATTTATTTTTCTTGAGACACGTCTTTCAAGCAGAAGAAAGGTAATGGGCACACAAACAGATACTTGATCATCTTCTTATAAAACAAGGAAGCATCCACATTTCAATACTGCAGCACATGAAATAATTTCTCAATTCCTACTCTGTCACAGCTTAAATGATTTACTGATTAAGATGTGAGTAACAATAATTCTGGAGCTGAATGAAGTTCTCAGACCAAAAGGTAACATTAAGCAATGTTTTCTTTAAATTTAATGTCATGTAGGGTCACTAAAAACAAAATGTAAGGGATAAATGTAAGTGCATAAAACAGAGATAAGACCAATTTCCACAAATACAACTCTTATTATCCAAAATCATCTCGGAAGGAAATTTTCTAATATACCCATTTTCTAGATAACAAGATTAACCATTTGACGGGAATATTTCCAATTGTGTCACCTCCTTCCTTGACTTTTTCCTCACCAATTTAGGGCCTGGGTTCTATGCACTGTGGCTCTTTGGGATAGTTAAATGGGTGCAATGGCTGAGATTGCCCCCGCCTTAAATGGCCCAGGCTACAGGGCTTGCCAAATGGCTTTGGTTTGCAACCTCTTCCTTTGATATCCATTGAAGAATACATATCCTACCCTCTTGATTGCGTGGTTCTATCTGCTATTGCCTATTGGGAGCATAACCAGGAAAGTTCTAAGGTCCTTCCAGTTCCAAAAGCCATTGATCAACCCTGTGAGGCACTATGAGAGACTGGCAATTACTGAGGAATCTCTTCCAAAAATACATGATTAAGGTAATTGTGATTCTATGAAGAATGAATAAAAATTGAAAACAAAACCAATCTTGTTTAAATTATTAAATGAAGTTTTAAAAAAATAATGGAGTGGGTAGATGTATTGCCTATCAAATTAAAATTCAGGGAATATGTGTCAATTATCAGCTTGATAAGTATGATCTGTAGGGTTGAATTAACTAAAGGTCTAACCCTAAACTAAGTGAGATATTACTGGGTTACTAAAAACAGAGGAATGGCTTTCTTTTTCCTTTAAAGATGGAAGAATCCCAGAAGTATGCCTAAATCAGAAGCAGAAGACTCCTGTTCTAATGACACATCTGATCATCACCCTGAGTTCCATAGAGCATACTGTAGTAGAAAGTATATCAGCATGTGAGTGGAGAGATTTAGAGTATAGATCTCTATGTATTTCTGGCTCTGTCACCAACTGGTAACATGACTTTGGGCAGAAACTGTCTTACTGATTCTATTCCCTTACTTATAATATAAAGGAGCATAACTAGACACATTCTAAAGTCCTTCTAGCCCCAAAAGGCATGATTAACCTTGTGAGGCATTGTGAAAAATTGGAGATTATGAAGATGAATCTCTTCCAATAATATATAAAGGTGATTGGGATTCTATGAGGAATTAAATGAAGACCATAAGTGACAATCAAAACAGAAACTGTAACAGAACCTGCGAATCAACTTGTAAATAATCTGCTCTAGGTTATAAAATCTGAAAAGTACTATAATGATTATTCTTGTCATAAATGATGCCACTAATATAATTTTTAAAACTTGAGAGCCTAAGTCAGAGTACTTACCTCTTTCAAATTATGCTCTGTGTGTGTGTGTGTGTGTGTGTGTGTGTGTGTCTGTGTATTCCTGAGTCAATATGAATACCTTTAAAAAATTCTAGAACTTTGGGCCAGGCGCAGTGGCTCACGCCTCTAATCCCAGCATTTTGGGAGGCCAAGGCAGGCAGATCACGAGGCCAAGAGATCAAGACCATCCTGGCCAACATGATGAAACCCCATCTCTACTAAAAATACAAAAATTAGCTGGGCGTGGTGGCATGCGCCTGTAGCCCTAGCAACTCAGAAGGCTGAGGCAGGAGAATCGCTTGAACCTGCGAGGCGGAGGCTGCAGTGAGCCGAGATGTCACCACTGCATTCCAGCATAGGCAACAGAGCGAGACTCCGTCTCAAACAAACAAACAAAAATTCTAGAACTTTGATTAAATTATATTTTGGGGGTCTATCAATTGAAGTGGAATTGGATTGTGGATTCCTCTGTTGAGAAACCTGTTAGATGTTTATTTGGGTACTGACACACTTAACTCTACTTTTGAGACCACAGCCAACTGTAACATCTATGATGGTGATGAAAATACAAAATTCTGGCCGGGCGTGGTGGCTCACGACTGTAATTCCAGCACTTTGGGAGGCTGAGGCGGGTGGATCACTTGAGGTCAGGAGTTTGAGACCTGTCTGGCCAACATGGCGAAACCCTGTTTCTACCAAAAATACAAAAAAAATTAGCCAGGTGTGGTGGCAGGCGCCTGTAATCCCAGCTACTTGGGAGGCGGAGGCAGAAGAATCACTTGAACCTGGGAGTTGGAGGTTGCAGTAAGCCGAGATCACACCACTGCACTCCTTCAGCCTGGGCAACAGAGTGAGACTCGGTCCCAAAAAAAAGAAAAGAAAAGAAAATATAAAACTCAAAACTCTTTCTTTGTTAGACTTGATGTCAAGATCAGTGGGATCAAGGAAAAATTAGGTCTAGGGGATTCAAGCATATTGAACTCATGATCTATAAATTGTAAATGCCAAGGATCTCTTAAAATAAAGACCTTTCTCATGATAAAGGCATGACCCAATAATATAGTTAGGGTTCATCTGCATTTCTCCTCTTCAACTTGATCCAGATGCCATTAGTTGGACGAAGAATCAACTGTCCTTCTAGACCAAGTTCTTCTCTTTTCTGGTTGGATTCTATCCAAAAGTGCCTCAGGATGCACGAAAGAATGGTCTTTTCTTCCATCACAGCAAACTTTTGACCTTCAAATCAATGTAGATACCATCGCTTTAGATATAGATTTACCCCAAATGTGAGAAACAAGAGGTCCTATCACAGGAAGCAAGCCATTTTACATTTTCAGAGTAGGCGGAAGGAGAATCAGAATGGCTTGGGACACTTGTTAAAAATGAAGAGTCTTGAGTTTCCCTCCCTGCTCCCACCTTGCATATCTATCGCTGGGGAGGACCAGGGAATTTGTACTCCAGCTGATCCAGATAAATCCTGAGCTCATTCAAGCTTGAGACTCACTACTCTAGATTATGTCTTAGTGGGTGTTTAATTTACTATAGATTCACCAAATAAACTTCAGATTCACCCATTTCATTCTGTCCTCATTTTACCAAGGTCTGCATTTACATAAATGACAAAATACTAGAGATACTAAAACCAAAAGGGTTTATAATGCAGGGCAGTGATGTGCATTCATTTTGCTTAAGTACTTCAGCTGGCCATATGGCAAGCATTTTCTGTTTTGATTTGCAAAATGAAATTCTTAAAAGCAATAAACACAAAAATTAGGTTAACCATAAGTAATCATAAATAAAGTTTTTACCACAAGAAGATATTCTACTGTAATTAAAAATCTACAACATTTTGAAACTCTACCATGAAACTAATTATGTCTTATGCTATGGGTAATTGTGTCTCTCTCCAAATTCTAAGCCCCCTGTACCTTAGAGTATGACTGTATTTGGGGACAGGTCATTGAAAGAGGTCAGTAAGCATAAGTGAGGTAATTGGGGTAGGCCCTAGAGTAGTCTGACTGGAGAGATCAGGACACAGACCTACACAGAGGAAAGACCACGTGAAGACATGAGGTGAAGACGGCATCTACAAGCCACAGAGAGGCATCAGGAGAAACCAGCCCTGCCAACACCTTGATCTTGAACTTCCAGCCTCCAGAACTGTGAGAAGATAAATTTCTGCTGTTTAAGCCACCAAGTCTGTGGTATTTTGCTATGGAAGCCCACGCAGGCTAATATACTAATATACCTTTTGACCATAGTATTTTAAAACTACAAAGCACAGTAAGTGAGGGAAAAAAGAAACCAGCTATTTTTTTAAGGCTGTTGCATATGGGCAATGTCATATCACATCTCAAAGAAATAACTGTGAGAAACCCACTATCAAGTGGGCCTGAAAGGTCAAACCAACTGAGATGGATACAAACCTATACAGTTCCTGGGGCCAGCAGAGAAGGGCACATAGGCATATGGATGGCGCCCTTGTGCATTCTCGGGGAAGAACCGCTCAGGCTGGAACTCCTCGGGGTTGGGGAAGTATCTCGGATCTCTGTGCAATGCATAGGGAATGATGACGGCTTCAGTGCCTTTCAGAACTCTGTAACCCGCTGTCAAGAAGTAGTCAATACATCATGGGACCACAGCAAGACAGACATTAGAAAGTTTCCCTCTCCCTTCTACTTTAGGTACAGCATACTTACCCACTTCACAATCTTCACTAACACTGCGGGCAAATAAAGGAACAGAAGGAAAAAGGCGAAGGGTCTCCTTAATAACACATTCCAGATACCGAAGTTTCTTCAGGTCTTCTACGGTAGCGGGACGGTCAGACCTCCCTGATGAAAGCAACGAGATAAGATGACCTGAAAGAGCGGTGGGGGCCAGGGGTGCACATATTGAAAAAGAACACGTGGATCAAGGCAGGGGATGCTAAACACCCATCAAATACCCATCAAAGAAGAACATGTGGATCAAGGTACTGGATGCTAAATACCCATCAAATACCCATCAAAGAAGAACACGTGGATCAGGGTACTGAATGCTAAATACCCATCAAATACCCATCAAAGAAGAACATGTGGATCAAGGTACTGGATGCTAAATACCCATCAAATACCCATCAAAGAAGAACACGTGGATCAGGGTACTGGATGCTAAATACCCATCAAATACCCATCAAAGAAGAACACGTGGATCAGGGTACTGGATGCTAAATACCCATCAAATACCCATCAAAGAAGAACACGTGGATCAAGGTACTGGATGCTAAATACCCATCAAATACCCATCAAAGAAGAACACGTGGATCAAGGTACTGGATGCTAAATACCCATCAAATACCCATCAAAGAAAAACACGTGGATCAGGGTACTGAATGCTAAATACCCATCAAATACCCATCAAAGAAGAACACATGGATCAGGGTACTGAATGCTAAATACCCATCAAATACCCATCAAAGAAGAACGTGTGGATCAAGGTACTGGATGCTAAATACCCATCAAATACCCATCAAAGAAGAACATGTGGATCAGGGTACTGGATGCTAAATACCCATTAAATACCCATCAAAGAAGAACACGTGGATCAGGGTACTGGATACTAAATACCCATCAAATACCCATCAAAGAAGAACACGTGGATCAAGGTACTGGATGCTAAATACCCATCAATACCCATCAAAGAAGAACACATGGATCAAGGTACTGGATGCTAAATACCTATCAAATACCCATCAAAGAAGAACACGTGGATCAGGGTACTGGATGCTAAATACCCATCAAATACCCATCAAAGAAGAACATGTAGATCAATGCACCAGATGCCAAATACCCACAGCTAAAGCAGAATTTCTAACACTATGCATAATCAAAATAAAATGAGGCAATATGCCAAGTAAAATGAATAGACACTAAAGGTCACATATTGTATGAATCCATGTATAAGTAGTACTCAGAATAGGTAAATCCACAGAGACAGAAAGTAAATCAGAGGCTGCCAGGGCTGGGGGAAGGAGGAATCAAGAGGGACTGCTTAATCGCACCAGGTTTCTTTTCAAGGTGCTGAAAATGTTCTGGAATTAGGTAGACGTAACTGTTGTACAACACGGTGAAGGTACTAAATGCCACTGAAATGTACATTTTTAAATGGCAGATTTTACATTATGTGACATTTACCTCAGTAAAAAAATAACATAAGGAATTAATACTTGCAACTCACTACACAAAGATTAGTTGCTCAAAAAAATTTTTCTTTTTTTTTTTTTTTGAGATGGAGTCTCGCTCTGTCGCCCAGACTGGAGTGCAGTAGCGCAATCTCGGCTCACTGCAAGCTCCACCTCCCGGGTTCACGCCATTCTCCTGCCTCAGCCTCCCGAGTAGCCTGGACTTCAGGTGCCCACCACCACGCCTGGCTAGTTTTTCGTATTTTTAGTAGAGACAGGGTTTCACCGTGTTAGCCAGGATGGTCTCGATCTGCTGACCTTGTGATCCACCCGCCTCAGCCTCCTGAAGTGCTGGGATTACAGGTGTGAGCCACCATGCCCAGCCTAGTTACTCAAAAATTTTAGAACTAGGATTGGGGGTTGAAGAAAAAGTGAGGCACAATAAGCAGAAAACACGAGAAGCACGGAGCAAAGATTCTAGTAATGATGACTGTGTCACTGATTCTGCAGGACCAAAAACCTTTGTGAAACTGGCAATGAACTAAACATTGTACGGGATACAAAGATCGGAGCCTATTCCAAAGGAACTTGTGAGCTTTTAGAAGACTAAATTTACCCACTCAAGGCAATCTAAGCAAAACTAAAATCAGTGTAAAAAAAATAAAATGATGACAAAAATGTTGCCAAAAGGTTTAGAAGGTGTCCATTCTGCAAAACAAAAGCTTGCCTCTTAATATGAAATTCCAGTCCCGGCACAATCTGCACACAAAACTGCTTTTCCATCCTCATCTCCCAGGGAATGAGAGATGAGTTCTCGCGGTCTCTCACTCTCCACTATTGCCCTCCAGACCAGAACCCTTTCCATTTCTGTGCTGTTGCTCATCTGCTTCCTCTCTTTCTAGAACGCCTTCTCTCGCCACCTGTAGTTTTCCTTCCCCTCTTCTCGCTATAAAACTGCATCAGATACCACTGGCTGCTCGGCTAACTCAACTTTATTCCTTTTCGCCTTGCAGCTATTGGGGGCCATGTGACACGTGATTTTCAAAAAGGATAAAATTGATGGAAGCCCCTTTGTGGCAGGCTGATAATGGGCCCCAAAATATCAGGTCTTAATCCCTGCAATCTGTAAATGTTACCCTATTTGGAAGAAGAGAATTCTTGGCAGATTTGATTAAATTAAAGATCTTATAGTGGGGCAATGATCCAGGTGGGCCCTGAACGCCATCACAAGTATGTCACAAGTATGTTTGTGAGAGAAAGACACACAAGCACACACACATGCACACACACACCACACACGCATACACGTGTGTGCACACACACACGCAGAGAAAAGAGAAGGCAATGCAGAGACTGGCAGAGATGCCAGCGATGCAGCTGTCAGCCAAGAAACGCTGGCAGCCACCGGAAGCTGAAGAGGCGAGGAGGAGCTCAGTGCTGCCCACACGGTCATGTGGGCTCAGTGACACTGATCTTTGACTCAGGTGTCCAGAACTGTGAGGGAACAGACGTCGCTGCTGTGAACCTCCTCGTCTGTGGATTTGTCACAGCAGCCACAGGACACCAAGACACCCGGCACCCCCACCCCATCTTCCTGCCTTGAAGATGAATGTGATGCTCGGAACGCCAATCAAGAGAACAAAAGCCAAGACGGTAAGGGGCAGGGAGCAAAACGGCAAGGCTGGGACCCTGCACATCCTACTGGCAGGACTTTTCCTCCGGCTGCTTGCTGTATAATAGAAATGTATCTCCTGGTAGCTTAATCCATCTTTTCTCTCCTTTGTGGTGAGATGCAATCTGTGAAACAGCTTTCCTGTACCCTTCTGAATAGTTTCACCAGCTCCTCGTTTCTCCCAAAGAGCACCTTCATTCAAACGCACAGCCCATGACTCAAAGCTTCACGTAGGTGTCTGTTTTGCCTGGGAAGCAGTGAGACCCTTGAGGACGGCAGCACGCATCTGTGCACCCCAGCATCCGGCCCAGTACGGTCACTGGCCAGGCGACTGGCAGAGGCCTGTGGGTGAATGGACGAGGCGGGGGAGCCTCCCTGCTCATTATGCTGTGTTTACAACACAGTGACATCTCTGCAGGGGACTTAGTACCACAATATAACCAGGGAAGGGGCCAGACATACCAAACACGTCATCCAGTTCATGGTCCACTTTTTTCTGGACTTCTGGGTTAGACCCCAACAGGTATAAGGACCAGTTCATTGCAGCTGCAGTTGTGTCGTGGCCCTACAAATGGAGAAAACAGTAGCTTAAAAAGCAGAGTTACACTGCGATGATTGGGAGTGACCAGAAACCTCTTTTGAATTGTCTCCAGATTTGATGGCTGCACTGTGACTGCAGAACATAAGAAATGAATTCCGTGCAGCACCTTACCTCGGTGATAAACAAGGAAACAGTCCCTGAAAAGCGGAGGTTCATGCCTAGAGATGACAGTTCTGCGCCGCACGGTGGTGCGCACTGGTGGGACGTGCCTGTGCTGTGTTAACAAAGGGGGCGTTGCACGGGCGCTAGGCGAGCTGGGCCTTTGTGAATAGAACGAAGTCTGATTTTCATGAGCCTGCTTGTCAGGTCTGTACTTCTCTGCCTTCCCCCATCTGTCAGGTGGGCCTTGCCTGTTGATGGCGGGCACCGGTGGGGTAGAGGTGTGGTTCTAAGTCATATCCTCTGCATTAAACATTGACCACCCTGTGGAGGAGGCCACAGTATCACACTCACACCGGCTATGCCTCCCTTTCAATGCAAAGAAGAAAAGAATTAGAATGTTAGGGAATGTTAGAGTTGGAAGAGAAATCATTAGTCTGGTTCTGGTTGTTTTCGTGAGATTGAGAGGTTCCTGGGAGGAGATGGATGTGTGTGTGCACATGTGTGTACATGTGTGTATGGGAGTGTGTGCATATATGCATGTGTGTACATGGCTCTGTACATGTGCTTGTGTGTGCATTTGTGTTTATGTATACACGAGTGTACATGACTTTGTGCATCTGTGTGCATGTGTATATATATGTGCATCTATGTATGTGTATGTGTCTATGTGCATGTGTGTATGTAGGTCTGTACGTGTTTTTGTATGTGTGATTATTTGCATAAATGTACATGAATGTATGCACGTGTGTGGGGTGGTGTGTGCATGTATGTGTATGCATGCATGTGTGCATGTGGGTATATATGTGTGTGCATGCATGTGTATGTGCATGAGTATCTGGGTGTGTGTGTATATTTGTGTGTGTTTGTATACACGTGTGTGTGCATGTGGATATACACGTTTGTGTATGTGTGTGCATGTATGTGTGTATGTGCATGAGTGTATGTAGGTGTGTGCATGCATTTGTGTATGTGTGTATATGTGAATATGTGTTTGTGGGTATATACATGTGTCTGTGCATGTGTGTGTATGTGCATGAGCATGTGTGTGTGTGTAGACGTGTGCATGTGTGTTTGTGCATGGGTGTACATGAGTGTATGCATGTGTGTGTGCACATGTGTGTACATGGGCAAGGTGAAGATGTGAGAAGGTCTCTCCACTTCAACATCAAATGACACCTGGTATGTGCTGCATACTTCTTATGGGCCAATCACGATTCTCAGGGCACCTTTACAAATCTAATCATCATAACTATTCCATGAGGCTTGTGCTATTAAAATAAGAATATTCAGGCCCAGAACGGCTGGGTGAGGTGCTTGAGGTCATGGTTCCAGCATGTTAGCTGGGATGTGGTCTTAGAGCCCACACGCTTAACACCTGTCTACTTTTCAGCTAATTTAGATGTCCATTTTCTGCTTCAGATTTATTTTCAGTAAAGTTTTCTGCTTTAAAAAGTTTAAAACTGCCAGTGTAGCCCATCTCTCTCTTTACACATAGGAAAATTGTGAAAGCGCTCTGGAATGATCAGAACTATCTTATTTGGCTCATCAGCACAGAGCCTGAACTGGAACTCGGACGTAAAGACCCTTCACACAGATTTTTCTACCGTGTCGTGGAGCCTCACACCAGAGTGCACACGCTTGGCACTGCTGCCAGAGGCTGCCACAGAGCAGCTAACACCTGGGTGGCAGGCAGAGCCATTAAAAACTCAGGTGCCTGGCCGGGCGCGGTGGCTCAAGCCTGTAATCCCAGCACTTTGGGAGGCCGAGATGGGCGGATCACGAGGTCAGGAGATGGAGACCATTCTGGCTAACACGGTGAAACCCCGTCTCTACTAAAAAATACAAAAAACTAGCCGGGCGAGGTGGCGGCGCCTGTAGTCCCAGCTACTCGGGAGGCTGAGGCAGGAGAATGGCGTGAACCCGGGAGGCGGAGCTTGCAGTGAGCTGAGATCCGGCCACTGCACCCCAGCCTGGGCGACAGAGCGAGACTCCGTCTCAAAAAAAAAAAACAAAACAACAACAACAACAACAACAACAACAAAACACAAAAAACTAGCCGGGCGTGGTGGCGGCGCCTGTGGTCCCAGCTCCTCGGGAGGCTGAGGCAGGAGAATGGCGGGAACCCGGGAGGCGGAGCTTGCAGTGAGCTGAGATCCGGCCACTGCACCCCAGCCTGGGCGACAGAGCGAGACTCTGTCTCAAAAAAAAAAAAAAAAACCAACTCAGGTGCCTTTCACTCTGCTCCACGTGGAGGATATTACTACATGGCTTCTAAACACCACGCTTTATCTATTTTGCAATCCACATAAAGAGAAAGTCTCTCTTTGTAGTATTTAATATTTAAGCTATCTTTGTAAAAAGCACTTCATATATTTGTATAAATTTGAGATCAGAGGTCTCTTCAGAATGATGAACTGGCTGATTCTCTGTGGGAGGGCTCTCCCTGTCCTCTTTAGGGAGAGCAGCTCATGGCAGTAGCGAAGCGCTCATCTGCTGGAACCTCAGAAAGGAGGTGGTGAGGAAGGGGACTTGTGGGTTTCGGGGGTTGGCAAGAAATCTGAAGCCACGTGGAGAATTGAGAGCAACAATCTCTGGCTGCTCTTCCGCTTGGGAAAACTCTGACAAGTCTTAGCTTTTCTTGAGGGAAAGCAAATGCGTCTACTGCTGTGCCCAGCACTAGTCAAAATCGTTTTCTGAAGAAGGAAGTTGAGTTAATCAGTTTCTTAAATTTTGTAATTTCTAATTAAAATATAATGAATCTTCCTCAGTTACAGTAAACGACTTTAAAATTTGATTAAGTTTTAAAAAATAATGCTACAGATTCTAACAATAACTGAAATGTGTTTAATGATATCTGAACATAACAATATGCAATACCTCAAACATGAAGGTGTCAACTTCTTCTCGAATATCTTCGTGACTTAGCCTGTTCCCTTCGTCGTCAGTCACACTTAAAAGCAAGTCAAGAAAGGCCCTGCGTTTATTTTTGGAGGGGGCGGAGTCCCTGCCATCACCTTTACGGTCTTCATCCGCGTTCATTTCATTGGCCCGTTCAGCGATAACCTGTACGATTTGAATGATAATCACATGCTTCTGTTTGAACTTGGATGCACGATGGTAACACATTTTCTTATAAAATATGCTAGTTTCTTTCATTTATTTTTTCCAAGCCTTTCTATTTCAACATTTCGACAACGTAGGCTCTTGTGAAAACACAGTAAAGCCTCATTAATATTTTGGGGATTATTTGGTGAAACTTTTAAAAACAAATGTAATGTCACGCAAATTCCTAATTTTCAAGTGCTATTTTTGCCGTCTTTTCAACACAAGAATAGAATCATAGTCTACTAGATAGAACCCTAGAGATTTGATCGCGCTAATGAGAAAAAGTTTAAGGGGTGGAGTGAATGCAATCATTATATAATACTCTCATTACAGACTTAATTACATGTTGTAGGGGAGAAAAGAAACAGCAAGTAGATTAGTGAATTCACCCTCTATGCTTGCAATTCCTGCTGCCTGAAATGCTTTCCTCAGAGGCCTGCATGGCTGCCCCTTCCCTTCTTCCAGATCTCTGCTCACTGTCACACGATCAGAGAGACCTCCCTCATCCTTGCCACCCCGTCCCTAGCATTACGACGCTTCCTAACACTGCTTTATTTTTCTCCATTTCCCTTGCCACCTGACATTATGTGATACTTCTAATATGCTTATTATTATATGTGATATTATACTTATGTTATACTTATTACTTAGCCTCTTTCTCTTCCAACTCAAACTCTGCCATGCTTGTGCATGTCTTTGTTCATTGATATATAGAGTACAGCTTGGCATTTAAAAAATACTCACTAGATATTTCTTGAATGGATAAAAGAATGAAGGCCCATACGCTTAATTTGGTTGTACATTTCAACCTTCTTTTCCTACCAGGTAATTGACCAAACCTGCTACTAAGTGGCCTAAATAGATTCTAGGCTCTTTGAGGGCAAAACACCATGTCTTCTTTTATTCTTGGTGGAATTCCTACAGCCCAGGCCTCAGTAGGCAATTCTCAATGTTTATTAAATGAATAATATTGTCCATTCAGTCAGGAATTCATTTAATTATTGCTATTAAATATTAATGCACAAAATTTAAGGAAAAATTTAACTATGAAATATAACCTGCTGGCTATTCTCCTATAACCAGGTGATCACACTCCACTGTGGCCAGCTCAGCCAACATTGCATTCACGGAACGTCTACTGATTTATTTATCATTTGCTCTCTTGCGATAGGGTATATACTTCACCACAAGGACGTAATTCCAAAAGATTTTAACCAAAATTTACAGCAAAGAAAGGACATATTTATATAGGCTGTTTTTTCAATACATTGAAATTACAATTTGATGTATATTTTCAATTAAATCTTGCTTTTTCAAAACACATTATTAACACAAAGATTGACATCCTATATTCAAAACAACATCACTATCTTCTGGTTATTTTTGAATTGGAAATAAAATACTAATATCTAGTTAATTTTAATGTTTTCCACGTTAAGATACTGCTATCAATGCCCCCTGCCTTTGAAAATGACTGCCGAATCCAAACATTTTCCAGAAAACTCCTATTCACAGATATTTGTTTCTTTATTCTTTTACACAGCACCCTGTTTGTTAATAAGTGTTCATAGTTCATGTCACATGTTGTAATTATGTGTTGATAGATGACCTCTTTTACTAGAATAACTTCCTTTCAGGTAGGGACCATATACACATGTCCTCCTCATTACTAAATTTCCAACATTTGGTATGGTGTTTGGCACTTAGCGAGCACTTAATTAATATTTGTCAAATACATAATTTAAGTATAAATATGCTAAATAATTTTTTCTATTATTATTCAACTTTTATTTTCTGAGATATAGGCTCAATAGTCCTACACTGCGTATGTTAACAAAACATCAACATCATGGACTTACCAAAAGTTCTGGAAATGGATGGTGGGGATGGTTGCACAACATGGTGAATGCACTTAATACCACCAAACTGCACAGTTAAAATGGCTGTAAAGGAAAATTTTATGTTTTGTCTGTTTTACCACAATTTTAAAAGTCAGGGACTTACATTGTTGGTAAAAGCATGTAGGATCTTAAGGCTCTTTTTGTGTTCCCATCCCTCTTTAAACATAAGGTACCAGAGGTCAAGCCAAAGCCACGGCATCTTTATTCTTCGAAATATCATCTCACTCATTCTATAGATGGGAAAAAAATACATCAGCTGTTTTATCAGAAAGGTGTATTTCTTGAGCCCTTCTTTGGTACCTAGCCTTGATGAAGGCAATCGTGGAAATGATGATGACTGTCCCAGAGGCTACTAAGAGCTCCATGCTTTAAGCTCAACAGTGAAGGTACGGGCTCTTATGCATCCCATGAAGCTTCAGAAAATAATGGGTTCTTTAAAGGAATGAAGAATCCATTGTAAAACATTCTTACTAGATAGCCATCTGGCCTCTGCTTCTGTTTCTCCAGGGCGAGTTTTCCACTCTGCCTAGGGCCTCTGTACTAGGGGCTGAGATGAAATCGGCCTCCTTTTAAGGTCCATCATTGGTTTGACCGCTCCTCTGGAGGGACAGAAGACAACTGGCTGCCCTCTTCTACCAGCGAGGGCTCTCGAAGTACCCAGCTGTCACTTGGCTGTTCTGGCCCTTCCCTTTCATGTCCAGCCATAGAGCAGAAAGGCCCCTACGTGAGCTCCTGCAGGACCAGCTGAGACGCCGGTTCTTCAGAAAGACCTTTGCTGGCCTCTCACTCTGTAGGATACTTTCTGGTTCTCCTCTCCGATATCAATTTGATCTTCTCTTCCTGAGCAATTATTACAATTCATGAATTTCTTTGTCCGATGCCTGACTCCTGTGTTATTCTGTTTTGTGTACTACTACAAAACCAGTCAGTACCCTGTGCAGTGATTGGAAGATCGCAGATGCTTAATAAATGTTGGTTAAAATGAAGTGAAATGAGCAAGAGACTTAAATGTACTCAGCTCAGTGCACTTCTCTGTACTTCCTCAAGTCCTTGCCCTGCCTCTTAACAGGTGAATAATTGCAAGCAATTTTAGAGTAAAATTGACTGTTTCGATGACTAAAACAATACCTACTGGGTGCAGAAAATATGAGAAAGAAGAATAACAACAAAAGGAAAGCACAAGAATAAGAAACACATACACGAGGCAATGAGAACCACGGCTAACATTTGGTTATAGTATCTGCTAGTTTTCTTTGAGTAATTTTTAAATATAACAATTATCATAGAGCAGAAAACTGTTTATATCTTTCTTTTCTCAGCATCACAATGTAAGCATCATCATGTACAATATAATGTAATCTCAATGTTAGAGAATGATCATTTTAAATTACTGCATAATCTAGATGTGCCATAATTTATATAACCTTTACTCTACTGCTTAACACATGCTTACATGATGAGGTTAACTTCTAGTTTAATGGTTAATTTTGAAACCATAAAAAGATACAACACAGAAATTGTTAGAGATCATTTTTAAAGTCCAAATCAATAATTTTTGAAATAAATGAAAGGACTCCATTTACCTGTAAACTGCACGGACATACTCGGAATCATCATTACTTTGAGCACCAATATTCTTCCCCATAGCTGTTTCTATAAAATATGGGTGAGAAGCAACCATTCAATTCATGCACGTTAGTTATCTTGTGTTTATTTTGCAGTGGCAGACACTAAAGACGTACATCCTGCTTTGTCCTTGTATTTTTCAGAATTCTCCTTCCTCCCTTTACCCCCTTCTCTTGTACCGGCCACTTCTACTCCCTGTTCCTGTTCTTCCTTCCCTTTGCTCCCTGGGCAGTTGCTCCGTGCCTGCCCCGCTCACAGCCCTGGGCATGGCTGCTGCTCCTCAGAAGGCTAACATGGCAGGAGAACCGCTCTGAAGGGCCCACCACCCTTTCCAGTTCCCCCATTTGCCTTCCCAGTGGAGCGTGATTTCCTATTTGGGCCATTTTCTCTTTATGTCATAAATTTAGAAACAGATCGATGAGACTCACCACATATGATATCTAAGGCACAAAGAGTGATGTAAACAAAGCAGTTAAATGCTTCTTGGTTAACATGTTTTTCAAGTTTCTTAACCAATATATTTGCTTGTTCATTCATGATATCTAAGAAATCTTCCAGAATGGTAAAATGGAAAGTGGGTGTTAACATCTTTCTCCTGGAGCGCCATTTGTTTCCAGTACTAGAAATAAAATATGTGGTTACAAAAAATACACATATATATATATATAGAGAGAGAAAAGTAACATCTAAAACGATTAAAGCATAAATATAGCAAGTCAACAAAATTCTCCTGAAACACCTTCATCTACAGGTTCTCAAATGCTTTTGGCAGAATGACAAAGATATACACATATCTATAAGATATTCATCTATAGTTACAAAATATGAATCTTTTGGACATTGTTCCATAATATTAATGTTTAAAATAGCATTCATAAAATTAAAAATTTTAAGAATTTTTCTCAATTTCTGAGTTCCAAGTTTTTAACAAAATTTTTTTTCTCCTGCCATCAATGCCTTAGTCCTCAGATGATCCTCACTCTCCATGGTTCTACCTTGATGTCTCCCCTGCTCCACTTCTCCAAAGTCCCTACTAGGCTCCTGCCTTGCCCTTGTGGGGACCTCTCTCAGAGGATGGAACCCTGTTTCTAGATACCAGCTCACTATACTTCTCTGGGGCTATCTTTTTGATTGGGTTTTCAAGATTTCCCTGCTCCAGACACTCCTTGCTTTACTGTGTCCTCCATCCTGCCCAGTCCCGTCCATCAGGAACGTCTGAGTCTTCCTGAACACTGGCGATAGTCACTATTGAACACCACAGCTGGAGATAACCGTTCACCTCGACTCTTGGCATCTTGGCGGGCAAAGGGCAGCTGCCAGCTGGACCTTCCTTTCCAGCCTTTCTCCTCCTTTCTGACAGCACAGTCCTGCTAGAAAAAAGCTACCCGGTGTCAATTCCTGAAGGAACAAGTTGCAGGCAGAAGTAACCATTTCTATAGACAGCTTTACAAAGGTACACTGGCATACCTTGTAAGAAGTCCTAGGCCAAGCCATGGTTCTAAAAACTTGTACATAGAGGATTTGTCGATTTGCTTTGAACTAGTTAAAATTACCTTAGGAAGAGAAAAACATATTTTAGAGACATACAGACATCAAACAACCTTCCTGTAATTATAGGAATACCTGGCTAGAATACAGCTAGTTTTTAGGACATTCGCAACATTTATTTTCTCCGTGGTTCATTTTCAGTCCTGTGCCTCAAAGACTTTCAATTAGAGTTTTGAACATAAAACTAGCATTCAGTCTTGGGGACTCAATGCATTTGGGAGAAAGAAAGACCCAGACAATTCTCTAGTTCCTGCCATAAACCAGGGACCAAGTGGAGTTATTTAATGGGGGGAGGTGGAAAGTGAGGTGGGGAGGAGGCAAATCTGGAGGGTGAGCACATCTGGGGAGATGGAAATCATGGGTGTATTTTCAGGCGATGTTGACTTTGAGGCATTCAGGTTGCTGTGGTCTGAAAGCAAATGAGACAGCTAAGATAAGGCCTGAGCTGGAGATGCCTGTTTGAGTGTCCCCAGCATAGAGGCAGCAAGGGAAGCCATGAGTGTGATCGGATCACCAAGAGTCCACGTGAAGTGGGAGGAGGGATGGGGTCTAGGGCTGCGCACAGAGTGCTCACCAGGCTTCTTGCTCGAGTCCCCTACTCTAGACAGCTCTCCATCTGCATCCACCACACCAACTTCTATTAACACTAGGCCAACAGTGGCTGAAATCCTGTCTGCCCTTCTCGCTCTCTTCTCTGAGCCAGGATTCTGGAGAAGCATGAGAAACTCCAACATTTTCACCATAATTAGAAAGACGTGTCCTGGCACTACTTCCTAGGAAATTTGGCCTTTAATTTTGGTCAACGGTCTGTTTACCCCATCTTTGTTTCCTCACCCAAATCCTTTTCTCACCATACTACAAGATGATTTCCCCAGACCTTTCAACTACTAAAAGGACTACAGTTTTTTGGAGGACTAATTTCAATAGCATGGGTTTGTAATATTTATCCCATAAATATCAAATTTACCTTGTCTTTTAAATTTAGAATAATAAGTTTGTCATTGATATAATATGAGACCTGAGCAACTTGAGGAAAACATATTTTATTAGTCATATATTTTTGAAGTCTTAAAATGGTATCTGGTGGATAACAAGTGCTTGCCTTGTGGAATAATTTATTTATGTTTCTAAAAAAATGATATCCTTTCAAAAAAAAGAATAAATATAACGGGACCTGAGAGCCGTTGTGTACTTATATCTGGAGGGTGTTAATCTCCCAGGATTCAGGCTACATCTGAAAAACATTAAATTGCACCTATATAGTCTAAAATACTTAATGGAATGTTTTTTGCACTGAAATGGTTGAAATGTAAGGATGCATTATATTGATTCTGATGAGATTCTCACACTGTAAGATACACAGTGCAATAATGATCGTATTCACACGCACCCACCTCCACATTTTCTGCATTATAAAGGGCCACCATGGGCACCGGCCCGACCCAGAGCTTCAGGAGTGGCATGTGGCGGTATTCCTCTGTGTACTCAATGATCTGCTGAAAAAATTCTGGGGAAAAACATCAAATTTTTAATTCAATCAAGATGAGAATGTTGTGACCAGTATTGGACAAATATTTGTTTTCTCATTTTGATAAATATACTAATTAGGTAATGTGTTACTGTAGAGGAAGCCAGGTAGAGAGCATGTGTGAACTGTCTATAATACTGCAACTTTTCTGTAAGTCTAAAGTTTTTTTCAAAATAGTATTTGCCACAGCAAATAAACATACATAATGCATGTTAGCTATTAGAGAATAATAATTATTAGGTTTTGATGTCCCAGAATGCGCATTCTTTCTAACGACTACCTAATATCACAGAGCTAGTAAACAGTGGAACCTGGCTTGCACCGAGACTCCAGAACTTCCCTACACACTATGCTACTTCCAAATGTCTCTCAGATGAAGCAGCTGTAAAACTGGTATGAAAGGAGCTGGGTCAGATCACCAGTGTCAATCATCCTGAGTCGTGCTAACATACTGCCTGCCCTGGTCCGGTCTACCAGAGGGGACAGGGGAGTCTCAATCTGTGATTCTAAGGCAGCAGGGCCCACAGTTGGGAGTAGCTGGGGAAGGCAGACATTGTCATAATGGACTGGAAAATGCTAGATTAGAGTTTAGAGGCCAGTTGGAAGCCAACTGCAATCTTCAAGGTGAAATGGCTGAGGCCAGCGTTTGGACATTAGCCACGAAACGAAAGGCAACACCTCTTGTACACGAAAGACAGGATTCTTGAGAACAACGACTATATCTTAGAATATTCTGGTATCCCCAACTTTGTTGAGGTCAACACTGGGCACAAAGCAGGGCCTCAATAAATGCTTGATTGACAACTAAAGAACTTAGTTGTCAATTCTAACCAACTTCTAGACAGTGATCTAGCAACTTTGCAAGCAATAAATTTAATCCTTAAAGTAACTCTGTATTATAGTCACTTTAACAAGTAAAGGGGGGAAAAACCCTCTAAGTTAAAGAGTTTTAAATAATTTCTCAAACAACTTGGATATACTGTTGGAAACTGAACAGTGGTTTTCCTGACGCCAAAATCCAGAACTGGTTGGTGGAATAAAAAGTCCCGTCGTAAAAGACAGTATTTGCCATTGTCTTCACTCTGAAAGTGACTGCAAGGAGAATTACTTTAAATAGTCCAGTCAGCTCACGGGTTGTTTTGAAACAGGTCTTATTCACCAGAGATTTTAATTACTGGAATCCCCAACAGAATATGATGAGACTTAAATATATTATTCCCCTATATTTTTGTACAATTATTTTTTAATACCGTAAAGCCTTAGGACAAAAGGTGTGGTTAGCTCTGCTTTTAGAATTAACTGAGATGATTTTTAACAGTGTGATTTTCATAGCTGGACTGGATTACTTGTTACATCAGTCATGATGATATTTGGTTGGCAAAGAGTTCGCTTGATTCTTTTGTCAAAATATTTTTAATATTCTGGTAAACACTCTTCCATGAGGCCTCATCTTGTGAAGCTGAAATGGCAGCGTTATTTTTATTAGAGAAAACAAGTGAAAATGAGAAAAAGTCCTTCAAGCTTTGGAGTTAGTTAACGTTCAGCCTGTAGAACAATTACTGACAAATACACCCAGAGGGAACTGGGTTCTGGTCGGGGCCCATTTTAAAATATGTCATTTTGGGCAAATCTTTTCAGTTCTAGGTACCTCAACATAACCCCTGATGAAAATGAAGCACTGAGATCGAGTTCACGCTCCCTGACAGGGGGCTGTAAATACCAGGTACTTTTGAGAGCTTTCCAACTTCAAGTGATTTTTTTCCCATCAATAAAATGTTCATCTCTGTTTCAAAACATGATTTTAATTAAAAAATTCACTCTTTAATAAACAAGGAGTTTGAAACCCTCCAAAGAAGTCTGCGGGATGGCCCTGCCGTCAGTTTCTGAACTATTATTACGTAACCTCCTTTAAGTCACAGTTTCTGAACTGTTATTTGTAACCTCCTTTAAATCACAGTTTCTTAACAGTTATTTGTAACCTCCTTTAAATCACAGTTTCTTAACTGTTATTTGCAACCTCCTTTAGAGGGCTAAAATATGAAGGTCAAGCGGGAACTGAAGCAGCGGTCAAGTCTTGTGATGCTGGGAGGAAGCCTCCAATGAATCTCCAGTCTCTTATTTTCCAAAGTGGGAGCGAGAGGAGGGCGGCTCCAGGCGTTAAGGTGTTGGCCAGTTCACAAGCGCTTTGCGCTCCCAGGGAGCGTCTGTTCCTAATGCTTCCCAAGCCACGGCAGGAGGAAAGGCAGGGCTTGGAGAGCTGAGCAGCAGGGAGGTGGGAAAAGACTCAGGGCGGGGGTTTGGAAATACTGCATCCTGTGCTACACACAAAGAAAATGCTCACTTTGGGATGAGGCACTAGCCGTGTCGGCGGGTGCCAAGGGGCAACGAATAGAACCGGGAGCGCATTCTCCACAGGGTGACAGGCTCCTCTCTCCTGCGGCCAGCGCCACAAGCAGCGGGCTCCTGGCCGATCGGAGGGTGGGGACGGGGCTGCGGACCCCGGTGCGCTTCAGGAGGGGCGCCGGCCCTTACCTCGCCCGTCCCGCTTCATCAGCAGCGCGTGGCCCACCAGCGGGTAGGCGCGGGCCACCGTGGGGATGGGCCGCATCTGCTGCCATTTCCTCACGTAGCTCGCCACCCTCTGCAGCAGACTCAGGACCAGACTGGCGCCGGCCAGGGACACGGCACTCGCCGCGCCCCACAGCAGCAGCTTCTGCCACACGAGCCCCAGCCAGATGCCAGCCATCGCCCTGGCTGGCGACTGCTGGGTGCGCTCCGGCCGAGTGCGGGCCCGCGGGGACGTGATGAGAGGCGGCGCCGGCCGCGCACTGTCCCCTTCCCCTCGCAGGCCTGGCGCTGCGGAGTCGCCGGGTCCCCGGAACGACGTTTCCCGCCTGGGCGGCGGCCAGGGAGGGCGCCACGGGGCTGTTCCTGCGCCCGGCCCGGGCTACGCAGCACCGCGGCCTCCGCGCTCCGCGCCAGCCGAAAGCGAAAGACCGGAAAACGGTTTCCGGGCCCCGGGGCGTGGTGATTGCACGAGGCCCGGAGGCTGGGCCGGGAGGAGGCCGGCGACAGACACTTCGGGCCGCCTCGGGATAGGGGTAGGGGGCCGTCGGAACGGTCACCGCGGCAGCCCGGCGCGCCCCAGCGGGGCTGGTCTGCGGGTCCTGCGAGGCCGCTCTGACGTGCGGGGTTCCGCGGGCGGGCAGCCTGCTCTGAAGGGGAAAGGAAGGCGCATCCGCCCCCGGCTCGGATCCCAGCTCTGCCGCGCAGCGCTTGCTCCCTGCGCGACCTCCAGGCCCCGGGAGGCGGGGCGCGTCCTGGCTCCGGCGGGGTCACACGGAGCAGCGGGCGCTGGGATCCAGAGTGGCCTTGGGGACGCAACTTTAGGGAAGTCACCTACCCGTGTGTGTGCGCTGGCCCCCTGGGACACTGGGAGCGAAATGAGGTGGTCGTGAGCCAGTTATTTTCCAAAATATGCACCAGGCACCAGACCGAGGAAGCCGGAGCCCCGGAGAGCACGGCGGGGCGGGTGGGGGAGGAGGGCGGGGGAGGCTGCTCAGCGGGTGCCGGGAGACCGCAGCCGCGGGGGACTCGCAGAAGAGCCAAGACTAGCCACCCAGCCTGGGAAGGGAGGGAAGGACCGCGAGAGGGTGCCCGGTTTCAGCCCGGGGAGACGCGTGTCCCGGCTGCCAGTCTCTCTTCCCGCCAGAGGGCCCCGGTGCTGACCCCAGCCCCTTTTCCACGCTCGATGCTTCTTACAAAGAGGCCCGGCGAGGAGTGTCGCTCTCCAAGAGGCCAGACCCTTAGTAAGCACCAAAGTGCCAGGAAGATGAAATAGAATGTCCTGGATGCCCGCTTTGCTTAATTACTAATTACGTTCGTTTACTCGAAGCCACTGCATAGGTTGCCCACAGCCACCTGCAGCGCCTCTGGAGTGCAGAGAAGAACATGCCTCAGGCTTTTCTCCATCTGAATTTAAGTCATCTGCATGTGCTGACGTGAAACAGCAAGTGAACAAAATAAAACGGCCGGGCGCGGTGGCTCACGCCTGTAATCCCAGCACTTTGGGAGGTCGAGGCAGGCGGATCACAAGGTCAGGAGATCGAGACCATCCTGGCTAACACGGTGAAACTCTGTCTCTACTAAAAATACAACAAATTAGCCGGGCGTGGTGGCGGGCACCTGTATTCCCAGCTACTCGGGAGGCTGAGGCAGGAGAATGGCGTGAACCCGGGAGGCGGAGCTTGCAGTGAGCCACGCCACAGTGAGATCGCGCCACTCACTCCAGCCTGGGGGACAGAGCGAGACTCCGTCTCAAACAAACAAAACAAAACAAAACAAGTTGCAGAATGGAGTGTGTAAAGTAATGCCTTCTTTGGGAGAAAAGGTTTCTTTCTGTACGGCTCCACTAATGTCTGGAAGTAAAAGTACTGATCAGCTCTAAGGAGTGGGAATGAAGATGGGGAACTTACGCTTTATATTTCATTCACGTCTACATTGTTTAATCACTTTAACACTTAAAAAAAAATATGTTCACTTAGTATCTTTAAGCATATCTCATGGGCTTTAGTTTCCTCCCCTCTAAAGGGTTGAGGCTGAACTATAATAAGGTTAATTACAGCTATAAAAGTAAACAATTTGCCTACATCACACTGGGGATTCCAAAATAGGGGTAGAAAGGAAGGGGAGTAACGGTTGAAAAACTGTGTGTTGGGTACTGTGTTCAGTATTCAGGTGAGGGATCAAGAGAAACTCAAACCTCAGCATCAGGCAAATTTAACAAACCTGCACATGTGCTCCTGAATCTAAAATTAGAAAGAAAAAAGGTTTGTCTCTGTCAGTCTCTGCTAACCTCTGTGGACAAAACAAGGCGGGTAACACACAACCCTTCCCCTCCAGAAGCAGAGAAGGGAGATTGCTCTGGGCAGCAGTGAGTCTTGGACTGAGTAGAAATGGTCAGAACGCCCCAGAGCCAGGAGGGATAAAATGAGCTCAAGGGGCAGTGAGGGGCCCCTGCCTGGAGCACAGGGTCCCACACAGTGACAGGTGCAGGATGAGGTGGGTGGGTAGGGTGGAGCCAGCTTAGAGAGACCTGGACTGCCAGGCTTAGACGCTTTTATCTTTTTTTTTTTTTTTTTTTTCAGACAGAGTCTCGCCTGTAGTCCAGGCTGGAGTGCAGTGGCGTGATCTCCGCTCACTGCAAGCTCTGCCTCCAGGGTTCATGCCATTCTCCTGCCTCAGTCTCCAGAGTAGCTGGGACTACAGGCGCCCACCACCATGCCTGGCTCATTTTTTGCATTTTTTAGTAAAGACGGGGTTTCATCATGTTAGCCAGGATGGTCTTGATCTCCTGACCTCGTGATCCGCCCGCCTCAGCCTCCCAAAGTGCTGGGATTACAGGCATGAGCCAGCATGCCCGGCCAGACACTTTATTTTGAAGCCAATCTGTGGGTGAAGAACAAAATAAAAACCTTGTCCCTTTGTTCCCTTAGTCATCTTTCTTATGCCTTCTTTGTTACCAGATAGGGCCTTTCTCATACTGCCCGGAATACTGAAATTTCAGACTAAACCAGTCAGGTGGCTGGGAGTGCAAGAAATCCTTGGCAAGACCTTCTTCCCGGAAAGCCTCCTAACAGCAGAGTACACAGTGTCACACCTCACAATGTCCACCATGAAATGTACTGGTGCTCAGTGTAGCAGATGATTGCAAGGCTGATGTGAAGGCAATCTACCCACATTTATAAGCCTGCGGGCTGTCAGCTTCATGAGCTAATGCAGCTGAGTAGGAAGGCATCTCCTGACTTTCCCTCCTCAAGATCCATTCTCTATGATGCCCTTCCCACTTGAAAGAGCTTTCTTTAGTCAAGGTCTGTCTTTGATACTCTCTCCCCCTAGAAACCAGTGCTTTTGAAAGTCATGGCCAGAATATGTTATAAACAACAGAATGGTTTTATAAATGTTGATACTTTGATTTCCCAAATTTTCTGTCACTCGGAATGATTCTTAATACAAAAAAAAATTACACTATAAAAATAAATTCATAGCTCAGTATAGAACTACATTATCTGCAAACTCTACTTACACACATCAAATCATAAAGGGTAGCAGGAAATTGTTGTGAAATTTTGAATCACAAGTACCAGGCTCAAATAAAGTATACAAACACCATCACTTCCATGTAACCACAACCTAGATCATGCAATACAACGTGAAATCATACAGCACGCACTCTTTCATATCTGGCTTCTTAAACTCAACACTAAGTTTAGATGAATTTGAAAAACAAGTTAGATAACTTATTACCAAGAAATATCAAGACTTATAAAATTATTAATTAAAATCATGTAATTGGCATACAAATGGAAAACAGCAATAGATCATATGTATGTGTACAATCACCTGATTTATGACAATCTATATTGACTGTTTTGCCATGTGTAATATTTTCCCTTATTTTTCACAGCTGTATATTATTCCACTGTTGGAATATATTATAATTTATCATTCATTTTACTGCCAATGGATGTTTCCATTGTTTCCAGTTTTCCTATGTTGTGACGAATTTTGTATGACCACTGTTGTAGATGTCTTTTGATACACATATATACTTATTTCTCCTTCCTGTAAATATGCCCAGGAATGGAATTGTTAGATCATAAGGCATGCACACATTTAGACTTAGTACTTCTTGCCAGTTTTCCAAATTCGCACCAATTTACACACTCATAAGCAACCAATTTACACACTCATAAGCAATCTCTGATAGTTCCAGTGGCTCCATATACTTGTCAATGTTTGGTATTGTCTTAGCTGGAGTCTTGTAGTAAAACTGCATTGAGTTTGTTTATTTATTTATTTATTTATTTATTTTTGTGAGACAGGATCTCACTCTCTCACTCAGACTGTAGTGCAGTGGCATGATCTCAGCTCACTGCAGCCTCAACTTCCCAGGCTCAAGCAATCCTCCCGCTTCAGCCCTCTGAGTAGGTGGGACAACAGGTGCACACCACACCAGGCTAATTTTTGTATTTTTAGTAGAGACAGGGTTTCACCATGTTGCCTAGGCTGAGCATTGAAATTTTAGTATGAATTTTCCTAGTAACCTAGGACAGTGAGCATCATTTCAAAAGATTATTGGCCATTTCAGAGAGTACCTATTATATCATTTTCCCATGTTTAACATTGTAATTGTCTGGATTTTTAGTGATTTGTAGGAATTATAAATAATGACTGAGCAATTATTATATAATAAATTATATATGAATACAAATCCTTTGCCAGCTATGTAGTGCAAGGTTCTTCCTCTCCGTAGTTTGCCTTGTCATCCTCTTAATGATGTTGTCATAGTTCATTTTGTGCTCCTATAACCAAATATCACAGACCAGTATGGTTCTGGAGGCTGGGAAGTCCAAGACAGAGGAGCCACATTTGATGAGGGCCTTCTGTTGCATCATCCCATGGCAGAAGGTGAAAAGGCACAACAGTAAACGAGAGAGAGCAAGAAGAAGGGGGCCGAATTCATCATTTAATTAGGAACCCATTCCCATGATAGTAGCATTAATCCATTTGTGAGGGCAGAGCCCTCGTGGCCTAATCACCTCTTAATGGTCCCACCTCTCACCACTGTTGCATTAGGGATTAGTTTCCAACACCTGAACTTTGGGGAACAGTCAAACCATCGCTGATGTACTTGAATGAATAAGAATGTTTTAAAGTTTAATGAAGTCCAATTTATTTATCTTTTTCATTAATGTTTTATGCATCTTAGAAAATCTTTGCCTACCACAAGCTAAAACAGATATTCTCTCTTATATTAACTTCTAAAAGCTTCATAATCTTCCCTTTCTAATTTAGATCCAAGAACTTGCATCTGTAATGTATTTGTGTATGTATGTGATAGTAGAGTTCAACACCGTTCTAAATAAAAATATGAATATCAAATGGATTCAATACAATTTAATGAAAAGACTGTCTTTTAATCAATGCACAGAATGTCACCTTGTCATAAATCAGGAGATTGTACACATGTATATGATCTGTTCTGCTCTATTATTTGTCCATTTGTGTGCCAATAACAGGTAATTTCAATCAAAAATTTTATAAGTCTTGTTTTTTTTGGTATAAGTTATTTAACTTGTTTTTCAAATTCATCAAGACTATCTTGCTATTTTGGGTGGGTGCTTTTTATTTCCCTGTAAATTTTAGAATAATAACACACACACACACACACACACACACACACACACACACACTCCCTGATGGTATTTTAATTGTGATTGAATTAAATACAAAAATCAATTTGAAGATAACTGACATCTTTATAATATCTGCACTGAGTCTTCCAATCCACAAACATGATATATCGCTTCATTTATTTGGGTCTTGGTTAATTTCTCCCGGAAATGTTTTCTAGATCTCTTTGAGGAAGTCTTACCTATTACAATGGATAATTTTATGTGCCAATTTGGTTATGGGGCCAGGTTGTATGGTCAAACACCAATCTGGATGTTGCTGTCAAGGTATTTTTAAGATGTGGTTAACATTTAAATCAGTAGACTTAGGGTAAAGCAGATTGCCCTCCAGAATGTGAGTGGGCCACATCTAACCAGTGAAGGCCTCAAGAATAAAGACTGAGGTTTTGGCCAGGCTCAGTGGCTCACGCCTGTAATTCCAGCACTTTGGGAGGCCAAGGCAGGTGGATCAGTTGAGGTCAGGAGTTCGAGACTAGCCTGACCAACATGGTGAAACTCCGTCTCTACTAAAAATACAAAATTAGCTGAGTGTGGTGGCACATGCCTGTAGTCCCAGCTACTTGAGAGGCTGAAGCAGGAGAATCGTTTGAAACCAGGAGGTGGAGGTTGCAGTGAGCCGAGATTGCACCATTGTACTCCAGTCTGGGTGACAAGAGCAAAACTCTGTCTCAAAAAAGAAAAGAAAAAAAAAAAAAAAAAAAAAAGACTGAGGTTTTTTGAAGAAGAAAGAATCTGGCCTCAAGATGGCAACACAGAGACTCTACCACAATTTCCAGGCTACTTGCCTTGTCCTGTGGATTTCAGACTCAATACTGAACTCTTACCTGAATTTCCAGCCTTCCAGCTTGCTTTACAGATTTCAGCTTTGCCAGCTCCCTTTTTTCTTGAAAGAAATAACTCTCGAAAATAGAAGTTCCAAGATGGCTGAATAGGAACAGCTCCAGTCTACAGCTCCCAGCATGAGTGACGCAGAAGACGGGTGATTTCTGCATTTCCAACTGAGCTTTGAAGAGAGTAGTGCTTCTCCCAGCATGGAGTTTGAGATCTGAGAACGGACAGACTGCCTCCTCAAGTGGGTCCCTGACCCCTGAGTAGCCTAACTGGGAGGCACCTCCCAGTAGGGGCCAACTGACACCTCATACAGCCGGGTGCCCCTCTGAGACAAAGCTTCCAGAGGAATGTTCAGGCAGCAACATTTGCCATTCTGCAATATTTGTGGTTTTGCAGGCTCCACTGGTGATACCCAGGCAAACAAAGTATAAAGTATAAAGTACGGTCATATAAAGTACAGGCATATAACCTGGATGTAAACAGAGGTTTCATTGATTCTAGGTTCTGCTTCCAGTGTTTTAAGCACTCGTCTGTACTGAGTTTGCCCTGACTCCTAGAGTCTAGTCCTTCAAGGTTGTCAATTCAAAGTCTGAGACATTTCCCAACATCATTCCTTTTGGCAGTCTAGTGAGCTTGTCACAAATTTTGAGGGTATCCCTTTTTCTTGGTCTCTAGGCCCCATTATTAGTCTAAACTATATTGATGCAGGGAAAGAAAACAGTAGCAAATATGGGGTTCACCTCAATGTATTATTCCTGTTGTCTCCCAATTTGCTTCCTGAAGTTATGCTGCTTTGTGCTGGGGGGTTGGGTGGGTGTGGATGTGGGTGCCCACGGGTACCTCCAAAGAGCTGTTTCCTGTCCATTTACAGCTTTTATAGTTGTTCTCAGTAGGTCAGTTTCACATGAACTATTCTTCAATAAACAGTAGTGGAATGCCTCGTTTATTTTTAACATCATTTTGATTCTGTGTATTTTTGAAATATTTTGCCCTCTAAGCTAAAACTTTCACCCCCACAGTGTTCTTTTTGTGAACTCTGAAGACGTACTTCACAAGGTGTATCCTTCTCTGAATGTTGCTTCTGAATTATAACTTACTATTCACTCAGCTCTGTCAGCTTTTTCTTTAATTTTCCAGTGGGAATACACCCCACACGTCCTCCAGAGAACACTACAGCTATCTTTCTTTTTGGATCAACATTTTGATACTGAATAATGAAGACATTCATCAAGATGAACCTTACTAGGAAAAACATGTGCATGCACACACATACACACACACACAAATTACTCTACCCCTCTGTACAGAAAAATTCCCTACAAGACTTGCCCATGACTACTGTCTTCAATTTCTCTCCTTTTCTCCCAAACCCACTGCAAGCAGACTTTCGCCTTGTCCATTCACATAGCAGATCTTGTCAAGGCCACCAGTAACTTCCATGTGGCTAAACCTTTAGTCTGATTCTCAGACCTTATCTTAATTGACTCATCAACAGCATTCAACATACTTAAGTCCCTATGGCTTCCTTGAAACACTTCCCCTACACACACACACACACACACACTTTGTGGATACCATATTCTCCTCTTATTTCCCTTCACCAGTCATTCTTTCTCAGTCTGCTTTGCTGGTTTTCCTTCACATCCCAGGCCTTTAGATGTTAGAAAGCACAAGGCTCAGAACTCCTTTTTCCTCCATTTCTCTACACTCATTTTCTTGGTTACTTCATCTATTTCAGTTCTTAAATACCATCTACATGCTGACAATCCCCAAATTTATACCTCCAGTCTATACCTCACCTCCACACCCAAGTGTGGATATCCAAATATCTCAATATCTCCACTTAGGCATCTCATTGGCACCTCACACATAACATGTCCCTCATGCTGCCAAATGTGTTCCCCTTGCAGTCTTTCCAATTTCAGTGAATGCCAACACCATCTTTCCAACCGTGAAGCCAAAAGCCTTGGAGGCATTCTTGATCTTTTTGTAGACACACTCCAACTCTCATCCAATTGCAAATCTTTTGGCTCAAATTTCAAAACACATCCCCAGTCCTGGGATTCTCACCACTATCATTTGACTGAAACATGATCATCTCTTGTCGATTATATCATTCTATCCTCAAAACTCAACTGTTCCAGGGGCTTCTTATTTCAGACTACTTAAGATTTCCCATAGTCCAAAAGGGACCTCAGTCCCTCAGCTCCTGTTACCTCACTGAGCTCCTATTATTCACTCCCTTGCCAACTGCATCCCAGGCACTGGCCTCTCTGCTGTTCTTCAAACATTCCAGGTGGACTCTTGGTTTAGGCACATGTCTTTTGCTCTGTCTACAATTCTTTCTCCCCAGATATCTCCAAGGCTTCTTTTCTCATCTTCTTTGGGGTTTGCTCAAATATCACCTCTGCAACACAGCCATCCCCAACCGCTCGATGGAAAGTTCAGCTCCTTTCACTCCGTCACCTTGCCTCGCTTTGTTTCTTCATAGCACTTATTGCTACCTGACCTGTATTATGTTTTTATTTAATTGTTTATAGTCTGTCTCCTCCACTAGAATCTAAGTACTTTTAGGCCAAAGACTGTCTTGTTCAACATAATGCTTAGAACAAAATCTTACACCAAGAATATAAGCATTATTTACTAAGCATTATTTACTATTTGATATAAGCATTATTTACTAATCTCTAAATCTAATGTAATGTATAAATAAAATACTAACTTTAACATAGGGGTAAAAATCAGTGCAATGAGAAGGTCATTTTTAAAATCAATGACAGGGCCAAGTATCTATGCTTAATAAATGTCTGATGAAATCAAATCCATGATGATTACCACACAGGAGCATAATCTTCTGAAACAAACATTACAATGGAGTATTCATAAATTATGAAAAGCCTTTGCAAATACATATGGACATATACTTTGAATTTACTGGGGAAAGTTTGCTACGTAGGTAGAAATAATAAATACCTCTGTATTAGAAAATGTAGAACAGAGAGGTATTTGCCAAATGATACAAAAATTGGGAATCTAAACATACTTTTATAAATGTAACACATTTTTGAAAACTCTTTTGACATTTTTATATTTTATTAGAAATTAAGGAATCAAAAATCCTACACAATGATCTGTAGTTATAAGAAAACAATAAAAATATAATACCCAAATGATATATAAAAATGTACTTCTGAATTGGCGTAGAAATTTCATCTAGTTCAGAATAATATCAATATGGATACTTCCTTTCATATTAAATTCAGAAAATCTAGCAGTTTTCTATGATATTTTACATTTTCTTAGATTAAAATTTCTTCATTCTTCCTTTGGTTTTGGATAAACAGACATTTTAATTAATGTAGTCACTAATCTGAATTTAAAAATCTATGTCAGATGTAGTTCAATTTTTCTAATTTTTAACAGATTAATTCTAAGACTCATTTATTAAAGTAGATTATAAAAACACTGCTCTAATTTTTACCTAATTAGCTTAAAAAGCACCATCCTTGATATAAGCATTATTTACTAATCTCTAAATCTAATGTAATGTATAAATAAAATACTAACTTTAACATAGGGGTAAAAATCAGTGCAATGAGAAGGTCATTTTTAAAATCAATGACAGGGCCAAGTATCTATGTAATCTCTAAAATGGTACTTTATCTTCCAATTTAAATGTTTAGAAGACTCAAGGTCACTGGAACTGGTTCTATTTTTTAAAATATTTTGTTTTTTACCTATATATAAATAATAGATTCTTATTTGCAAACCTCTGAAGCCAAACAAGATAAAGTTACCATAAAGTATATTCAGTGGTTTTCAAAGAAAAAACATTTTATCCTGGATACCCTACCTTAATGTTAGTTTAGACTGAATATCCAGTGTTTTCCCTATTACAAAGCTTGAGCTCATAGAAAAGAATGAGATTATGTCCTTTGCAGAGGCATGGCTGGAGCTGGAAGTCATCATCCTTAGCAAACTAATGCAGAAACAGAAAAATAAATGCCATCCGTTCTCCCTTCTAAGTGGGAGCTAAATGAGAACACATGGATACAGAGGGGAACAGCATACACTGGGGCCTATCAAAGGGTGGAGGGTGAAAGGAGGGAGAGAATCAGGAAAAGTAACTAATGGACACTAGGCTTAATACCTGGGTAATAAAGTAATCTGTACAACTAACTCCCATGACACAAGTTTGCCTGTGTAACAACCTGCACATGTTCCCCTGGACTTAAAGTTTAAAAAAAAAAAAAAGAAAAAGGAAGTTTGGACTGAGTGGGGAAGGAGTTGGATGGCTCCTGGAAATGGACATAAAATACCCTGAGTGGTTCTGAAAGAACAAGTGGGTCACGCTTTGAGCAGTAGTGACGCACCAGAGTGCACCTAACCAGCAGCCCTATAACATGGGCTCCAGGCTACTCACATATCTAACTATTCCTCAAGTGTGAGAGCTGCTAAATTAGGACTGGCATTTGCTCTTAAAAGTTTCTATTGCTAATGTTTAGGAATAATGTAGAAAATTCTCAAAAATGCTTTGGTTTGCTTTGTGCAGAAAACTAAGCATTAGCAATCTTCCCCAGATGCACGGAGCTGCGACCATGGAAAAGAGGCCTGGACCCAGTGGTCACTGTTGCTGCTGCTGCCTCATGTGTCTCATTGCTATAGAAATGGAGTCAGCTGGCCGGGCGCAGTGGCTCACGCCTGTAATCCTAGCACTTTGGGAGGCTGAGGCAGGCAGATGACCTGAGGTCAGGAGTTCGACACCAGCCTGGCTAACATGGTGAAACCCCATCTCTACTAAAAATACAAAAAAATTAGCTGGGTGTGATGGCATGCACCTGTAATCCTAGCTACCCAGGAGGCTGAGGCAGGAGAATCGCTTGAGCCCAGGAGGCGGAGGTTGTAGTGAGCTGATCGTACCACTGCACTCCAGCCTGGGTGACAGAACGAGACTCCGTTTCGAAAAAAAGAAAGCAAAACAGAAATGCAGTCAGCAAGGCCAAGGAGAAATATTCGAACAGAGGCAGGGCTCTGGGGTCGCTTTTCTTTTGTCACTCTGTGATAAAGGACAACATTAGCGTTCGTCTGAACACATCTTTCAAAATTCCAGACATCTACAAGTAGGCAATGATCCCTTCACCTGACAGCCAGAAATCATCTGAAAATAATTTATTATGTATTTATATGATACATATAAGTATGTGTATATATAGTTTATAAATCTAAGTTTATAAATATGCTCATTTTTATATATAACCTTATAAAGTTACAGTTTGGATTAGTAATAATTAGACTGACAAAATGCAATTATCTGACAGAAAAGAAGAAATTAGCTGAGTTGAGATCTGAGAATATAAAAATGAGTGTAAGGACCTGAATCACGACCAAGAGAAACAGTGGGGAGAGGGACAAGAGAAAGACATGCCTGGAGCCTCAGCTCTGCCAATTCCTCTTCCCATTCTCTGCTCCATTTTCTACAGTAATGTTAGATGGGGATACATGCTCTGAAGAAAAGCCAACAGAGCAGGAGGACAGAGCAAGAAGAGACGAGGGCTCTGGGAAGGCGTCACTGCAGAGGGGGCGTCTGAGCAAAGGCCAGCTCCCGATGGCACGTGGAGGGTGCGAGGCTCCCCTCCCACGGAGGAGCTTCGACTGTAAACAATAAAGATGACATCATCTGCCATAGCTTTTAATTACGTTTATATTTACATTCAACCCTAAGATCAATAAATGTGGGGTACTTCACGTGAACTGTCTGAAATTGAAAATGGAAACTAGAAAAAGAAAATTAGCTTGGGAGATTTCAACACTGACATTTCTCAAAAAGGTTCATGGCTGAAGCACTTTTTAAAAATGTATGAGAAAGTCAGCATGACTAGAACAATCTGAGTCTTATTCAGACTGACATATTGTCTCAAATCCTAATATCTACTAGTGTCTACGATTTTGACGGAATTACTAACAGAATGAGACTAGAAAATACATCAGAGTACAAAGTTATAAATGGCATGTCCCTAGATAATATATTCTTATATGTAATTAGTGTGTGAGTACAAACACATGCTAATTATGTTTGTGTATCATTGATAAAATGATGGATTGTAAACACACATCAGGGTCTTCTGAGCAAAGCCTACAGAAACTTGGAGATGCTTTCAGCAAGGCAGCTTGGTGGATCTGACTTTTACTCTCTTTAAAATGCAAAGTGTTCAAAATTAAGTGATTTATTTGTTTGCATTTTTCTCAGTCTAGCATCTCACACTGTCAGACACACAGATAAACAGAATACTTGTTCCTCCAGTTTTCAAGCGATAAGTGGTGTGCTGAGACCATGAGTGCGCCAATGGTTCTGGTGAGGTGGTTTCAAGATGTCACTTGGAATCTCTTCTTTAAAGTCAAGGTTGTCCTCTGAAAAGATTTAGGCACATATTGTGAACCTGGAAACAGCAAGCAAGAGGTAATTCTCATTAAATGTTACAAAGGCAACTACTCAGAACGGCTGTTTTGTACATTCCATGCAAATACTTAAAAATACTTTATTAATACACTTTTGTATAAATTAGGAAATAGTCATATGCAAAAACTCCCAATTAGGGTCCTGAGAAAAAGGAAGGGCGCTCCCCCAAAACCAAGTCGAGATGCAGGCCGTGCGTCCTCCCGAGCTGGTGGATTTGCGAGAAGCTTCTATGCAGAGGCGAGTCCTGGCCCAGGAGGCTGAGGGAGCTCTACTTCCTGGCAGTTCTACTGCTTCCCAGGGGCAGGTGCAACGCCAGGTACTTTAAGGGATCCTTCCCACTACCTGGGATACCCCTTTGGCTCCTTTTTTTTTTCTATCACAGAAATAATAAAAGTTGATAAGTTAATAGTTCCCAGTGCTTTTTGACCTGGATGCAAAGCTAGCAAGGAGGTTATGTGGCCTGCTTGTCAGAGAAAAAGAAAATAAACCCCCAGAAAGACAGGAAGATCCCTCTTATGGACCCTCGATCACTTTTGCAGATATAGAAATGACCTTTGACCATCAGTAATAGCTGTCTCAGAGTTACTGATAAGAGTGCCTCCTCTGAAGCAGTGCATCTGGGCCTGACCCTGGGAGCCAGGCCGTGTTGGATGCCATCATGAAGGCGGATGTGGGTTACATGGGGAAGGGTGTCAGGAAGGCTGGGAGGAAGGCAGGAGTGTGGGTGTGACTGAAGGAGAAGGAAGACAGGAGCGCGGGCGTGACTGAAGGAAGGCAGCACCGCACGCTGCACGGAACCAACATCCGGCCTGAGATCAGGTGCTACCGAGGCCTGGCTTTTGCGTGGGAATGTCTCCCGCAGAGCTGTGCCACTGAGAAGGACCACAGAAAGATGTGGTTCTTAGAATCACTGATCGAAATGATTCAGAAATTCCCTTATGAGGATCCTGCTTATGATAAGCTCCACAAAGACTTACACAGTTAGAGGAAAATTGAAACAGTTTTGTTCATGACTCAAGATTCAGCCTGACCTCGAAATTAGTGCAGAAGCTTCTGGACTTTGATTTGGAGGACGACCGATGGATGAACAAAGACGAAACATCAAGGAAAACAGGTCCCTCTGTCCCTCTGTTCAGTGTTTAAAATGTGACTGAAGGCCAGGCAGTGCTGGGAGATCCGGTGTTCAGTGGGGAGGGTTCCACTTGGGCGGGTGAAAGGGCCTCTTTCCCCAGGAGGTTTTCTGCCCCTCGGTGCCCCAGGGGCCTCTGCACACAGCCTGCCTGTCAGGGGCCCTGCCTGTTCTGCGGGTTCGGAGGCTGCTCACTGCTGGTCCTGAGTGCGTTGGCTTGGCCGGTTCTCTCCAGCAGCGCAAGCCTGGCTGGTTCTAGGTGTGGGTTGGCCCTGGACAGGGTCACCCTACCCGGACTTGGATGCACAGTCTTGTTTTTTAAATGAGACAGGGTTGACCTTCAATAGGCTCATGGGCGATCAGGATGAGCCCTTGGATATGTTGAGGCTTGTTACGCACCAGGCACTGTGTTACTTGCTCTGTGTTTTATTTAATCCCTTCAGGAGTCCTTGAGTGAGGTGTTCCTCCCACTTTACAGATACGGAAGCTGAGACCCGCAGGGAATGCCTGGTCCCACAGCACCCAGCAGCAGAGCTCGGACTTGCGTGCCAAGGCCTGTGTCTCTCACCACCACCGGGCACGGCCTCCTCCGGAATGCACAGGCCGGCATCCACAGCCCTGGGCATCTCTGCCCTCCCTTCCGGAATGCACAGGCCGGCACCCACAGCCCTGGGCATCTCTGCCCTCCCTTCCGGGCCGCGCAGGCCGTGCCGAGCCGCATGGAGCTCCCGGGAGTCCCCTGTGGCCAGTTTGCCTGTGCACCTGGTGGAAAGGAAGAAAAGCCAGCCTGATCCTGAGGGTGCCTGGACATACCCTTAGCACTCCCCAGATGGGGATGAGCTTTGCAGTGTTAAAAAATGGTTAAGGAGGGGAAGTATTTTGAACCAAAGAACTAAATGTTAGCTTGTCATTATAGATGCAGAACCTCTTAGAGCTGTGCATTTGGTTGGCTGTGTTCTCCCTTCTAACAGCTCTTTTGTCTTGGGTCAGTAGTTAAGAGGCAGTGAGGCGCAGATGACTGGTGTGGACCGTTCTCTGGGTCCTGCATGAGTTAAGCGGCCCTATGTGACTGCATGTGTTAATGTACCTCCTGTGGGCGCCCCCAGGGTCACTGCAGTCCCCCCACACTGGCTCTACCCCCACCTCCTCTTCCAGAAGGCAGTGAGTGATATTCCAAAGGTGCCACATGAATCCACTCTGGTGTTTAATTCATTCCCGAATGTCCCAGCAGATCGTGGTGGGCTGCCTAAGCTGGTGGCCAGAGAGACGGCTCCCTGTGTGAGCAGCGTGGTGGGCTGACGTTGACAGAGTGCTTAGGAGGACAGAAACAGCTTTTCGTTTTTGAGGGACAAGACTTAGGCCTTCTGCTCCCAATCTCTAATCTGTGTGTGAGGCCGCGCGCGCGTCACCTGCAGCCTCACCTGGGGCCTGGGGACATCTGCATGGGGCACGCGCCTCATCGTACCGTCATCACAGCTCGCACCTTTGAGCCGCGTTCTCTCTATGTGGTGAGATCAGGGGCATTGGCCGTGTTTTCCTCGGTGGATTTTTGTGTTTTGTAAGTTGTCTATTTTGATAATGTATTATTTTTATAATTGTAGAAGAAATGAATAGCGTATTTCAAAGCAAAAAGTTACTGATAAGAGAATACACTGACTTGGCATTTGGTCAATGATTAACAGTGAAGATTTAAAACAAATTCAGAACCCAATTCCCACTCCAAACCTCCACTATGTGTGCCCAAACTACCTACTGGACGTCTCCGCTTGGCGTGCTACAGTCAGCATCCCCAAAAGTGAACTCGTCAGAATCTCTCCAGTTCCGTCTCTCAGCACCACCCGCCGCTGGCCATCCAGAGTCGTCCGTCAGTCCTCACTCCCTCTCTCTCACATCCCTTGTGATGGTCATCTCCTCCAGGAAGCCTTGGCACCCTCCAGCCACCTGACAGGGGAGTCAAGTGGTCCTGCTCACCCCTCACAGCCTTTTCCAGCTTGCCTGCCAGGCTCAATGCTCCTTGAGGCACAGACAGAAACACCCCTGCTGTTTGAATCCCAGCCTTCGGCACAGACCTTGGCACAGAGTAAGTGCTTGCTACCCCATCCATGATTGATAAGCTAACTTGGGCACCTACTTCCCCACAAGCATCTACAATTGTGTTAAAAGCAACACCTGGGCCGGGCACAGTAGCTCATGCCTGTAATCCCAGCACTTTGGGAAGCTGAGATGGGTGGATCACCTGACGTCAGGAGTTTGAGACCAGCCTGGCCAATATGGTGAAACCTCATCTTTACTAAAAATACAAAAATTAGCCAGGCATCGTGGCATATGCCTGTAATCCCAGCTACTCAGTGGGGGGCTGTGGCAGAAGAATCGCTTGAACCCAGGAGGTGGAGGTTGCGGTGAGCTGAGATTGCACCATTGCACTCCAGCCTGGACATCACAGCGAGACTTCGTCTTCAAAAAAAAAAAAAAAAAAAAAAGCAACACCTAACCATGTAGCGTGGCTGCTTTTTAGAGAATGAGCTGTTGCCATGAGAATGACGGCTAATGCTGCTAAGGAACATACAACGTCCAGAAAAGCAACAAAAAGGCACAGCAGCCCAGAGCTATTAGCACAGGAGCAAAATGTTAAAGAGCTGAAGAATCCCTGACATCATTGTACTACAGGATGACAGAAGCGCTGCTGAGAACAGATAGATCTGTGTTACACAATGCTTACTTTTTACGAAATTTATTTTATTCATTTATTATTATTATTATTATTTTTTGAGACGGAGTCTTGCTCTGTCGCCCAGGCTGGAGTGCAGTGGCCTGATCTCAGCTCACTACAAGCTCCGCCTCCCGGGTTCCCGCCATTCTCCTGCCTCAGCCTCCCGAGTAGCTGGGACTACAGGCGCCTGCCACCTCGCCCGGCTAGTTTTTTGTATTTTTTAGTAGAGACGGGGTTTCACTGTGTTAGCTGGGATGGTCTCGATCTCCTGACCTCGTGATCTGCCCGTCTCGGCCTCCCAAAGTATGAAATTTAGTTTTAGGATTATATGTTTAAAATTCTCTGTAAAACAATAAATTATCCCTGAAATTTCAGATCATTTATAATACAAATGGTTCATACTTCATAATTTTTGAGCAATATATGCCTGGTATCTAGCTAGGTTCTTTTCACAGATTTTCAATAATTATTTTATCTACCCAGCTTCTTATAAAAGAGGAAGCTGAGGGCCAGAGGGGTTGGGACATTCCTAGGGTTGCACAGCTGGTGGCAGAGCAAGGGTGGAAACCCAACGTCAGACTCCAGAGTAGCACACCTCATGATGAGGCCACACTACCGCCCTGAAAAAGCGTTGGTGACTGTTCTGGAAGTGGAAACATCACCAGCCCGTATTCAAACTAGAATATCCTGCGAACAACACACCAGGCTGAGAATATGTATTTCTCTGTAAAACCTTATGTTATAAAGTAATTAGCAAATCTGTGTTAATTTTCTCAGGCATTTTTATCATCAGATTTTCAAAGAGAATCTAAGATTAAAGTTCCACTTAGAAATAGAGCATGAAAACTCTATAGCAAACAAGGGACTGACTTCTCCCAAGACAGCATTCTTTTTAGAGTGAGGCCCCCAGTTCATGGAGAGCTTTTGGACATTTCCCCCTTCTTGACCTGACAGCAGGTGAGTGAGTGCGTGTCTGTGCAGGTGTGCTCTGTGATCAAGGTTTCCGAGGTCAGGCCACAGGTCACAGACACTTGCTATTCCCTCCTACATGAGCAGAATAGGCTTATCAAGGTAGATAATCTTGCATTTCACTTTCTGAAACTTGAAATCTCACATATTACATCACTTTATTTACATATGGAGAAAAGCTGACCTGTCAAAATACTTTGACCTGTCCATGTGTGAGCAGCAAATTCCATTTGTGTCAGTGAACTTTTTCGAGGCGTATCCAACTGCTGGAAGAAAAATAAAATCAGGGACAAATTTCATTTTTTTCAAATGTTTTTCAAAGTTAAAGTTACAGTAAACAGAGAACCCACCCGGAACGTGTGGGTTGTGCTGGGCCTTGACAGCTGTTCCAGGGTAGCGGTTCTTTCTCGAAGACGTGATCGTTCTATACCGTCAGGCACGGCACTCGACACACGGTTTTGTAGATGCCTTCCTCTGTACTAAATGAAGGATAATATGTTCTTGTTTAAAATAAATGCGATCCTTAAAAACACAAAAGAAGATTTCTACATGCTCAATCACTCACTCATTTATTTGGAAACTTTTAGTTAGACATTACTAAGGATCAGGTCTCCTAAGGATAAATACCTGAAGAAATATATTTTGATTATGTAACCACTATTAAACCTGATAAAATGATAGTGTCATAATAGGGAAAGAGAGATACAAAACCTACTTTACAAATGCAGAAATGTAATTCTGCATTTGTAAAGTAGCAGGCTTTTTAATGTGATGTTTGCCTTTTTTTTTTTTCCTGAGACGGAGTCTCGCTCTGTCACCCAGGCTGGAGTGCAATGGCGTGATCTCGGCTCACTACAACCTCCGCTTCCCGGGTTCAAGCGATCCTCCTACCTCAGCCTCCTGAGTAGCTGGGATTACAGGCATGCGCCACCACGTCTGGGTAATTTTTTTGTACTTTTAGTAGAGATGAGGTTTCACTATGTTGGCCAGGCTGGTCTCGAACTCTTGCCCTTGTGATTCACCCACCTTGGCTTCCCAAAGTGCTGGGATTACAGGCGTGAGCCACTGCATCCAGCCACCTTTTGTAAAATTATGTTATTCTAAGGTTAAACACGAACACTTTGCAACTCCTGCCTTCTGGGAGTGGGTTCCAGTGCTGGGCTCAAGGTGGCACAGGGCACACAGGAGGAAACCTCACCCCAGGCAGGGTTTTCCTCTCACTATGTCTTTATGTTCCTACAACTGGGGTCCTTCTGTGTTGTATAAAATGAATAGAGACAAGTCACTTGTGTGAGAGTGGAGGGAGGGGTGGCTGTGAACCTGGGGGCTGCCTGGCTCTGCACACGGACGGCAGCACACTCCCCGAGGCCTGTGCGACCGCCTGGCTGAGGGGAGCTTCACTGCAGAAGGTATCACCCTCCACTGCAACAGACATGGCAGAGGTTAGCTGTAAAAATGAGACCTGATAAAAATACCACGGTCATCATTGACTGAGCTCATAATTTCACATCAGGAATGATTTAACACCTCTGAGTTCATTTGGTGCTTCTAACAATTCTTTAGAGGTAAGAATCATTAATCCCCTTTTATAGAGAACACTAAGGCTCAGGGAGATTAAAGTGACTTGTACCAAGTCATAGAAGAGAGTTTCTGTGGCAGGATCCACGCGGACCTGTCTGTCTCCCGACCAAATCTCACGCTCTCTCCTTTGCTCCACCATCCTGTCAGAGGTTTCCTTGACACCTGGAATTTCCGATTTAGTTCAAGACATGCTTCTATTTCACAAAACGGTGAATTAAGCCTCTCGCTCCCTGTCCATTCTCACAAGCCATTCATCTACTTTCTGGAAACAGATTATGATGCCATTTGAATACAGCCACTCAGATCTTACGTTACTAGTTTCACTTGGAAGCGCCAAGGTTGTTTTTGTTTGTTTTCCAATATAGAACCTAAATGGTCCAGTGAAATACAATGAAATCTGTCTTACAGACACAAGGCGGCATCCAGGAACTGCCGTATTCTGCTCCCTGGTCTCCACGCCTATCGGGGGGAACCTGCTCCGTGATGTCTGAACCAGCGGCGAAACCATGTGGTCCACGCCAGTCGGCCTGCAACACAGCATCATGTCACTGAGCACCCAGGTACATGGATAACTGGCAAGTGACAGGAAATCTGCCAACAGCTGTGATGTTGATGCTTCTGTGCGATGGGCACACAAGAGGTCTTTCATTTCTGGTATTTGTGGTATTACCCTGGTGCTCCCCAGGGAACTTATAGCACTCTGATAACTGGGGGAAAATGTTATCTCGATACAAGTGGAAGACAGAGGATGGAGGGGAGAAGACGCAGAGCTGGTGTGTGTGGGGGTCAGAGGGAAAGTGAGGCTGGCAGGTGAGAATTCAGGCAGGTGAGAAGCCGGGGGACACAGGTGAGGCAGCATCACCAAAGGGGGAGGGCACTGGCCCCTCTGAAGCCACGGCTTCCCTCGTATGTGTAGAGCACAGCTACGCACACAGAAAAACAGGCGGTCTGTGGGACTACAATTCCATGTGTACGGAGAGCAATTGGGAAGAATGGTCTAAAAGGGCTCCTCAGGGTGGCAATAATAAAAAGAAAGCCGAAAAATCACCAGCTCACAGGGAGGGAAGGGTCAGAACACAGAGGGACTGGCACAATCGGAGGCGTCTGAATGTATCTCAGTAGGAAACATAAAGGGTTTCTATTTGATGAAGGTGTGACGGGGGGCCCAGGTAGGCTGGGGCAGGAGGAGAAAGCCTGCCATGTGCTGCTGACTGGCACCGGGTGCTGCTGACTGGCACCGGGTGCTGCTGACTGGCATGGGGGGAAGCGAGGCAGAGGAGGGAGAGGGATCTCGAAGGAATCAGCACAGCAGACGCAACACAGCTGGAAACATCAGTCCCAAACTGTGAAAGACACAGTCACCAATTAAAAAGCTGAAAAAGGCTTTACGACTGCATCTGGAAAAAGTCCGGGTGCCAGGTAAGTGTTGGCAGCTGCCCACTCCTGAGCCCAGCTCCCGATAACCACTCCCCTGCAGGCCGGGGGTCCAGTGGGTGGTCCCTAAAGCCTGAGAGACTGTGGGTGTGTCCGGGTGGGCCTCTTCCTGGCGGGCATGATCTCTGGCAGGCTTAGCCTGTTTCCTGTCTCAGATTCGGGATGGTATGAGTCCCAACCATATAAAGGTTTGTGGTGGGGAATAAATAAGATCATAAATGTAATTCATTTACCTGGTGCTGATAACAAAGAAAGCGATCAATAAACATTAGCTGCTATTATCAATGTAAGTACTGGCCGATACTGGTAAGTTAGCTGGAGGGCAAGAGACAAACACCTTTCTAATGAGGCCATGACGGGATGTGCATCCCTGAGATCGAAAGCTTTACTGAAACTCCCACATAGAAAGGCATCCTTAAAGATAATCCGATAGGGACACAGTCCTTTTATTTTTATAGCATTTTATATACATTATTTTATTTAAACCTCCCCTTAAAAAGTATTAATTATGTAATTGAAAGGCATTAGCTAATTATTCATTTCACAGATGAGTCCACTGAAATCCACCCAAGGTCACCCCACCATCACACAGGCAAAATGAGCTGTGTGATGTCCTGACCTTGTGTCCTAGTATACAGCTAAGCAGACCACTGGAGTAAGCAGAATGTTAAATACTCAATGAACTCATTAGAACAGCGTCTATGTAAAACTGGATAGAGGATGATCTGTCCGGGATGATCCATGAACCCTAACTGACAAGCGTCTAGGTCCTGCATGACCTTTAGTTTACTACGAGAGAAACGAGACTCACAGTTTTGTTCCCCGAAGAACTTCGTCACTATAGATGTTGGGGGTTTTGAGTCTCTGAGAATCTGACGCAAGAGAAGGCAGCCTCCAGGGCACGGGTGTCTGCTTTGCAGAAGGCGGTAATCCATGAGTGTCTGAGGCCCGTCCCAGTCTGTGCCGTGCGGAGGAGGGAGCACCTGCCCCTCCACCCGAGGCTTTGTCCTCCTTCTCATTCCTGGGAAGGAAATCCTGTGAGCTACTCAGCTGCAAGTGCTGGGATAACAGGGAACGCACCTGTCTGTGCTCAGCTGAGCACTGATTGTCTAGAACAGTCTGGCACCTAGAACACACTCCTAAGCACTGGCTGAATGAATGAAAAGACCCATCATTTCCATTTCTGTTTCAAAGAAGAATCGTCCACAGGAAGAGAGCTAAGGTCTTCACTGTTAGTAATCAAACAGCCAAGCCCACAAGATTCAGAATTTCAGGACTATATTCCCCTTCCCCATCTCTCCCAACCAAATACACGATAGTAACTGTCGTGTGGTTGGTACTGAAGGGTCTGTTTCTGCGTTTCCAGACGTGCTCAGGCACATCCGAAGCCTGGGGTTCAGTGGGACCCTGGTGATCTCCTGCCCCCTGCAATCTTCAGTGCTCCCGTGTTTGCAGCCCAGGGAAGAGACTGGGGAACCACCACTGATTCTGGTACGTACTGCGTTCTGTCGGCGAAACAGGTAGGTCTCCGCTGAAGCGGTTTTGCGTGAATTGTCATGACGCCATTCATGTCACTATAAAAGCTGTTGGAGAAGCGATGAATCTGAGAACAGTAAAAAAAAAAAAAATTACAAATGCCCAGTGCTGTTCCAATGACGGACGCTTGTCCGAAATCAGAAGCGATGAATCTGAGAACAGTAAAAAAAAAAAAAAAAATTACAAATGCCCAGTGCTGTTCCAATGACTGACGCTTGTCCGAAATCAGCAGGAAACACACAGCACGCTCACCAGCTACCTGGAGGAAAAACTAATAAAGCGGAGATATTTTATAAAGATGTGGGCTGAGACATTAACAACGAACTGGTTAATTCCCCGACAGTAGGGACGTTCAGCACACCTGGCCAAAAGTGGCCAGAAGTGAGGGAGAGGCTCCTGCACCCGGAGAGGGTAGCTGCACGGGGTAGAAACGCCACCAGCCCAGGGTGACCTGGCAGGGAGGCAGCGGGGAGGCTGCAGGGAAGCAGAGCCGTGCTTCAGTCTCCCCCAAGGCTCTGAGATCCCAGAGGCTGGAGGGCAAGGAGCCCCGGTGTGGTCAACGTGTATCAGCCTCTGGTAACTCCAGGGTGAGGAAGGCAGAGAGAGAACTGGGAGCAGCACAGGCCGGGCATCACGGCTCCTGGCTAGCCTGCTTGCCTGGACCTCTCCTCTCCTCCCCTCCATACTTGCCTGGGTTCTCTTCCCAGAAGCAGTGAGATGGCCTGGGCCCTGGAAAGCTTCCGTCTGAATCCCAGCTCTGACTGCTTCCTGATTTGTAATTCTCGAAAGCTTACTTTGTTCTTAGAGCTTTAATGGCCTCATCTTTACATTGGGGAAAAATCATACGTACTTCACAGAGCTATTGTGAGAATTAAATGAGATGACAGAAAGCGTGAGCTAAGGGCTAAGTAATTCTCAACTCCCTCTTCAGTCCCACAACATGACCAACTAGGATTTAAAATCATTTACCTAGATGACAGCTTGGCAGGTGCAGCAAACCACCATGGCACATGTATACCTGTGTAACAAACCTGCACATTCTGTACATGTATCCCAGAACTTAAAGTAAAATTAAACATTTTTTTAAAGAATAATATTTAGATTCAGGAGAACAGGATTTCTGGGACTGGAATTCTGTTCTAGTTCATGAACAGATGTGGCCACCACAGTCATACGCAGAGGAATAACTTAAGAGCTTTCATAATTACCACTAGAACATCTTGAGTATTTCAAAACAGGCTCTATTTTTACTCTGTTAACTTTGCTGTCCATTTATTTTTTTAACACTTATCCAAACAGAGTAATTATAAAAACAAAACAGCTATTTTAAAAATGCCTCAGCTTCTAGAATTTCCGTATTTTCCACGTCTGTTTATTTTGCCTAATATTAAAAGGTTCATCCACTGCTCTTTTTGTGATATTCATGCTACCTATTTTTTTAAAAGTGGGAAATACTGTATTGAGCTTGTCAGAGCCGTTTAAAGAGACCAAAAAAATACAATAAGCAGGTAGCAATTCCACAAGTTTCTTCAGAACAGAAAAGGCACAGAGGACTTCTTGTAAAGCCCTCACACGAGCGAGCGAAACAAACCTCGGAGGCGCTCTGTTCTCCCCACTGCCCCCTGAAGCATGGATTCTGTTCGGGCCTGTGTCCTTTCAGTCTCACAAAGACCGACGGTTTAGGTGCTCCTGTGCCAGGTGCACAGTTTTGCTTTTGCTTTGAAGAGCCTCCCTTCCTTTCTCACTTTAACAAATCACACCTATCATTTAGGGCTTGGTTCATATTTTACCCTACTCTGTGAAAAGTATATTTTTCCTCTGACTCCCAGAGCACTTAGGATCCAAAACACATCTAATTATAAAATATATATAATCTGATTACAAAATATTACATCTAATTTTAAAATTACACAAACATCTAATTATGAAGGATTATATATACTATCAATATATAATTAGCATCTGATTATAATAAAAGGTAACACTTATTGAACACCCACTCTACACCACACACTATACGAAATGTTTTCTCTCCCTTAATTCTCACAGCTTCCTACCTCATAAATCAGGAAACTGAGGTTTTGAGAAACAGGGACTGATTTAAAATCATGGAGTATTAAATAAAGACGTCAAGCTCAGAACTAGTAGTCTATATATGCAAGCTTCACTCTGCTGTCAGCTCGACTGCCTCCCGTGTGGGGAGGTGTGCGTGTGTGTATGTGTGGTGTGTGTGTGGTGTGTGGGAGTGTGTGTGTTGTGTGTGAAGGTGTGTGTGTATGTGTGGGGTGCGTGGGTGTGTGTGGGGGTTGTGTGTGGTGTGTGTAGGGGGTTGTGGGTTGTGTGGTGTGTTGTGGGTTGTGTATGCATGTGGTGTATGTGTGTGGTGTGTGTATGGTGTGTATGTGGTATGTGTGCATCTATGGGGTGTGCATGGTGTGTGTGTGTGGTGTGTGTATCTGTGTGTATTTGGTATGTGTTTGTATAGTGTGTGGTGTGTGTGGTGTATGGTGTGTGGTGTGTTTGTGTGGGGTGTGTGGTGTGTGTGGTGTGTGTGGGGGTGTGTNGTGTGTGGTGTGTGTGTGAGTGGTGTGGTGTGTGTATGTGGTGTGTGGTGTGTGTGTGTGGTGTGTGTGTGAGTGGTGTGGTGTGTGTATGTGCTGTGGTGTGTGTTGCTTGGCATGGCTGGACTCCCTCCAGCTATACCACAGATTCTGTGTAGCTCAGGACTAGGAACCCTGCCTTACCCGTGTTCCCTGCCCCCCCACACAAGGCAGGCAGCGGAAACAACCTCCTTGGCACCACGACAGGCCTCGCGTGAACAAGCGTGTCCTTTCCAGCCTCACCTGCGATCACATCTTCAATAAAAATGTATTAAGCGCTCAGTATGTGCTGGCCCCTGTGGGAGGAGCTCTCAGGTATTTCTATGATTTTATCCTCGTGATAATCCCTTGGACAAGATAATCATCCATTGTAAGCCAAGGACACTAAAGTTCAGAAAAGTTAAACACCACGTCCAGAAGAATACTCCTCACAGGCCTCTCGATTCCTAATCCCCGTTCTTGACACTATGCTGCGGTTCCCAGTTTCTTATCCCCTAAGCTCAGCCCAGTCACAGTCCCCAAACAGGCCCCAACTTTTATTCATCCCCGCCTTTGCTTGGCCTGAAATGGCCCACCCAGAGTTCTCTCCCACAAGAGCCTTGCTCATTCCTTCATGTTTCTGCTCAAATTTTACCTCCAGTGTAAAAGACCAATCCCCTCCTGTAATCACAACAAATCACTCCTTGATTATTCTACAAGGTTTGTTTTTGTTTTTGTTTTTTTGTGCGACCCTCACAGAATGTATCGCACCCGACCCTGTGTCACGGCTTTTATATCACTAGGATTCACCTCTGTATCTCCTCAAAACGCCTTAACTACCACCAATAAATGCTGAGTAAGCCCAATGTATACTCACTGATTCTTTCATCACTTTGGTGGAAAGAAGGGAGAACATTTATAATTTTCAAACTAGCTGGAAATGTTAATGGGAAAGCATTTTTTATGTCCCAAAATATAGAAAACAGCTTCACATCTCAAAGCAGCGCCATGTGGTAATTCTGTTAAATTTCATGAAATAATCACGTTGCAAACAGACCTGAATATCATTGTTTTAAATAGAAACTGATGTTTATTTTCCATCAGCCTTATTTCCACCTTGCTGGTGGCCTGTGGAAGAACAGCTTGAGACCGCTCAGTGGTTGATCCTCCTCGTTCAGGGGCCTGAGCATTGGGAGTTGAGAACAGGCTTCCCTGGCAGGCTGAGTGCTCTAGTCTGCAGTAGGGACTTGCTGAATAGGCACAGGGGGCACCTGCACCTTCAGAGCAGTCTGCAGCCTCACGCTGAGCAGCAGTGCACGCAGGGGCTGGGTCTGCACCCTCGGGCTGGGCAGCAGTGTACTTGGACTGGGTCCACAGCCTCAGGCTGGGCGGCAGTGCACACAGGGGCTGGGTCCGCGGCCTCAGGCTGGGCGGCGGTGCACGCAGGGGCTGGGTCCGCAGCCTCAGGCTGGGCGGCGGTGTACTTGGGCTGGGTCTGCAGCCTCAGGCTGGGCGGCGGTGTACTTGGGCTGGGTCCGCAGCCTCAGGCTGTGCGGCGGTGTACTTGGGCTGGGTCCGCACCCTCAGGCTGTGCGGCGGTGTACTTGGGCTGGGTCTGCACCCTCAGGATGGGCGGCAGTGCACGCAGAGGCTGGGTCCACAGCCTCAGGCTGGGCGGCAGTGTACTTGGGCTGGGTCTGCAGCCTCAGGCGGGGGCAGTGCTCAGCAGGCACTGGGGTAGTCCGTTCCCCTGAAACTCCCCCTTGGCCACAGCGGCATCAGCAGCAGGCTGCTCTTCCCTCTCAATCTCTTCAGGGTCTCTGCAGAAGCAGAGGTCAGGCGTGGACTCCCATGGGTGTTCCTGGGGGATGGTGTCACACATGCCCAGAACTCCCTGCGCCAGCAGCCACCTCTTCAGGCCCACTAAGCGAGCTCCCTTATTGCACGGGATGGCGACTTCCACACAGCGCAGAGGAGAATCTGCGTTCCACAGAGCAATGGGAGGTGGGTTAGCACAAGACGCCTCTCTGAGAGGCCGGTGATCGCCCGGGGATCAGTAGCCACCAGCAGACGTGTTTCCCGGAAGGCGGCCTGGATCTGGTGAGTGAAGGTTCCAGGAGAGAAGCGGCCAGCAGCTGGAGTGGCCCCAGTGGCAGCACAGCCCACTGGCCACTGTTCCTGGAGCACGACAGGGACCTCAGCCGGGTTCAACAGCAACAATGGCATGAGCTGCCAGCAGCAGCTTCTCCCAGGTCCCTTCAGATTTCTGACAGAGATGCCACCATTGTTCCTTTTGTGGATACACTGCTCTATCTGGAAGCCAAGGGTGGTGCCGCCTGCGTGGGCTCCTACTGCAAGGAACTTGAGGACAGCCTCGTCCTTCATGGGCAGGACGTCAAGGGCTCCAGGCATCGTGACACTGTGAAGGTTTCCCTTTAAGTCACCATGGAAAGCCTGCATGGACCCCTGTGCAGGCAGCATGGCAAGCAGCCCCAAATATCTCAATACTACAGCTTACTAGAACGGCACTCCTGACAAACTGAGGCGAGAGACGCACAGATTGAAGGCGAGAGGGAGAAGGGTGTGAAAGCACTGACCTGGGGCGGGTTCAGACGAGAAGCCAGGGAGATGCTGTGAGCCTCGGAGCTTCCGGACGGGGAGCCACTGGCTCCATCAGCGTGAGTGTGTGGAATGAGGACATGTGGACATCTGTTTCCAGCTACTTTCAATTTTTCTCTCTGTTTTTTCCCTTCTGTATCAAAAGAAGAATCAATATGATAAGAAACATCAGATTATCTAATACAAATACTTAAAATTCACTCTTAAAAGAGAATATTTGTTCTTGAGCTACCACGAGTCCATGCTATGGCCACTATGCACGTTACTACAGAGGGCAGAGACCCGTATGGGGCAACTGGCTGCTGTAACTGTGGTTGCAGTGGCATGAGAAGTGGATTACACAGTGGGCAATAAAGATTCTCAGCACATCACAAAGCCCAACTAATTCCTTAAATTCTGGAAAAAGAACAGGATTTAGGTTAACATGATTATTGCCTTATTGTACAAATTGATTAATAAAACTAGTCATTAATGTCCATCACCGATTTTTGTTTTGTTCAATGTTATGTTTAGAGAATATTTTATATGTTGAAGTAAGATAACTAAAGGATTATTCATTTAGCTATGTTTACATTTTACATTACAGATAATGTCATGAACAATTAAAAACATATCTCTATTAGTAGAAATTAGTTAGGTAAATTATTTTTACTATAACAAAAAACGTGACTTCAAGCCTTGTTCTTGTGTATTTCTGTATGTTTTCCAGACGTGTATGCATTGTTATTTTTGGGGGGGAGATGTTCTCGCATTTTTGCCCAGGATGGAATGCAGTGGCAAGATCATAGCTTACTTTTAATATTGAATTCCTGAGCTCAAGGGGTCCTCCCAGCTCAGCCTCCTGAGTAGCTGGGCCTACAGGCACTTGCCACCATGCCTGGCTAACTTTTTATTTGTATTTTTTGAAGAGACAGGGTCTTGCTATGTTGCCCAAAATGAGCTGGCCTTGAATCTCTGGGTTCAAGTAATTCTCCTGCCTTGGTCTCCCAAAGTTCTGAGTCACCATGCCTGCTCTGCATTCTTTTTTTTTTTTTTTTTTTTTTTTTTTTTGAGATGGAGTTTCATTCTTGTTGCCCAGGCTGGAGTGCAATGGCACAATCTTGGCTCACTGCAACCTCCAACTCCTGGGTTCAAGCAATTCTACTGCCTCAGCCTCCTGAGTAGCTAGGATTACAGGCACGTGCCACCATGCCAGGCTAATTTTTGTATTTTTAGTAGAAATAGAGTTTCATCATGTTGGCGAGGCTGGTCTTGAACTCCTGACCTCAGATGATCTACCTGCCTCGGCCTCCCAAAGTGCTGAGATTACAGGCGTAAGCCACTGCACCCAATCAGCCCTGCATTATTTTTCATAACACAAAAAACAATAGCGTCCTTTTTGAAGGGACTAAGGAGCACTCGTGAGTAAAGTCAGAACACCCACTTTTCTTCTCACTGACCGTGTTCTAGGTATGGCTCCTGGGGAGCAGGAGCCCAGGGCTGAGGAACAGGGACTTTTTCTTTTCATTAAGCCAATTCTGCACGTAAGTACCTGTGAGTGTAGTTTCCCAGTGCTTTCTAATCAGTTCTTCCAAAAGTTCTACCATATTTGTCCAGACATGATCAAATACTTCCGCCATCACGGCATCTTTGACACACTCATGAGGGGAAACAGGAGGAAGTCCGAGTTTGCGCCTTTTCCTACCAGGCTGAGCTGGTTTTTGTTCAAGACATTCATCATCACTAAGAATAAAAACCCACTCCAATTACTAAAATATCAAGGCTTAGAGTTAAAATAATTCTATCTACACACATTCATGTATGTACATTTATACATATATTAATAAACATTCTTCGTTAAACAGCATTGTTCTTTTTCAACATATATATATTTTGTCAATTACACATGAATAAAACTGGGTGGGGGGAACAAACCAAGAAACCAAGTCTTGGTTTCACTGATCTTTCTCTTTTTCTAGTCTCTTCATTTATTTCGGCTCGGAGCTTTGTTATTTCCTTCCTTCTACTAAGTTTGGGCTTAGTTTGTTCTTTTTCTCATTCCTTCAAGTATAAAGTTAGGTTGTTTATTTCAGATATTTCTTTTTTCTCAATGTAGGCATTTATTGCCATAGGCTTCCCTCTTAGAGCTGCTTCTACTGTATCCCGTAAGTTTGGTTTTAATATGTTGTTTCCATTTTAATTTGTCTCATTATGTTTTTGATTTCCCTTTTGATTTCTTCTTTGACCTACTGCCTGGTTGTTGAGGAGCGGGTTGTTTAGTTTACACATATTTGGGAGTTTTCTAGTTTCCTTCCTGTTACTGACTTTCAGTTTCGTACCACTGAGATCAGAAAAGATGCTTGATTTCAGTCTTCTTAAATTTGTTAAGACTGGTTTTATCAGTGTTACTTTTTAATGTGCCAATTTTCAATCATGGGGCAAATTTTTATCATGTAATAGTTGTAGTTTTTGATTAAGAACAAAATATGAATTTAGTGCAGAGGCAGGGACTCTCCTTAGGCCCTTTTGGGCAGCCAGGCATGGGGAATCTGGAGTCCCCAGCACCAGGACCGCAAGGAGCCGTGTCTGCTTTTACAAGGGAGCTGTACACCCTCTTCACTGCTCCCGCACAGGCGCTGCCTGCTGGGAATCCAAAAGCTCTGGGAGTGCATTACTCTCAAAAGATCAGAAATCTTCTGGGTGAGTAAAAAATACACAAAACACTTAATGTTCATACGATAACAATAATGTCAAATAAATTAATATTATTTTATGAGGCCAATGTCAAGTAAGATTCTATTTACTCCTCTTTTCTGTCAAAAGCGAAATACTCTTCAATCTTTCCATCCACATGGTAAACCTCTTCTTCCAGGGATGAACATGCCGTTAGGTCAGCAACCCCCGTCCCATCAGGGCCTGGCAGGGCAGAGGCTGAGAGCGCTGCTGGGACTATCTGAGAGCCAGAAATGCACAACCTATGGGGAAAAAACAGATTCCACATGGGAGTTTACAGGACACCAAGAACGCAATGCTTAAATGACCATGGCGGATCTTTAACTTATCTTTAAAGTACAGAATCCCCCCCAAAACGATTGAATATTACATTGGACAAAATTCATGTCCTTAAAAACACTTTAATACAGGCATCGTTAAAAATCGTAAGGGCTTCTTAAAAGCCTAAATTATTCTACGAGTTTGTACCCTCTTTGGTTGCAGTGAAAGGACTGCATTGTGTCACGGCACACCAGATACGTGTGAATGGCATAGAGTCATCAAAATCCTCTAGTGAACAGAAATGACAGGACAGAGCTTCATTTCTCCTGCTGCCACTGCCTGGAGGCTTATAATCCATCCCAGTGAGGCAGTTTCCATCCTGCACCCAGTCCACCTTTCGCAGCGTCTTTGGAACAAACGTGGAAGGTAACTACCACGTGTGAGCATGTGTGTTCCATATATACATATATTACACATCTCTCTATAGACACACACATACGCCTATCATCAATTCAGAATCAAGAGCTTCTTACAAAAACTGTTCTCTGTATCCGCCCTTCATCAGAATCTAAATTTCCAAACTAGGTGGAGCCCAGGCTTGTAGATGAGATAAACATTAAAAAGTATAACTAAAATACAGCTAACAATACTTCTTGAGAGTCACTCATGTGAACATACTCTCTGATGTTGCTGCTGCGTCCGCAGGCACTGAGCGGGGGTCTGTGGGCCGCGGAGGCAGCGGTGCTGCCCTGGAGATGCTGGACGCCTTCGTCAGTGGGCAGGGTCAGCTGTCCTCCTAACACTCTGCAAGGTCAAAGAGAAGCTAGTAACATTTTTGATCAGACAAAGGGAAAAGGTTTGGGGATTTTAAAAGTAGGAAACAATGATTTTGAAGGCATGTGTATGATACGAAGCGTGTATGGGTACATGGGAAGCATCACGCATCATAGAAGAAGCGTGACTTTGAGAGTTTAGGCCAGATTGTTCTTCCACTGGCTCAGTCTCAGGCAAGGTTCTCAGGCTAATTTCATTTGTTTGTCTTTCACTTGCAAAACAGGATAATAATGGTTACCTTGCAGGGTTGATGAACGGCTTAGAGATCATATATGACAGACTTAGGTGTCTAAGGCAACACTGGGCACATAGAAGCTCTCCATAGATACTAACTAATGCACAGTTAAACACAAACATAACAAGAAGAAAAACATATAAATATGCACACTTGGTTATGTACCTGGCAATCTTTTCTTTTCCCACCTTCCCTCCATTTCTATCAATAATGTAAGATAGCAGTGACAAGAGTAAGACTGAGCTCCCAAATTTTTGGTGAGTGACCATCCCCAGAAAAGTGAGTTTCCACAACTAGTATCTAGTGGACATATCATACTCTTTAGGGCAGGTGACTTATCAGGATTGAAAAGAAAAAAAAAAAAAGAAAAACTCTAGTTTGGTCAAGATTTCTGTAAAAGTTATCTCGTGAATGTAACCAGAAAATCCAGCCACATTTACATGAGTGTTCTAATTGATTCTCCCCAGATAGAATCTAGAGGAACTCAGGTAACTTTGCTAAACTGTCCTCCAGTACATTGGCTGAGTGACCGAAAGAAAAGCTTGCCTTCTTACCCCATCCATATTCTCCATCTTTGATATAAAAAGTAACACACATTCCTCCCTACGTAAGGAATGGGTGAGATGGGAAGACCCATCTATCCAGCCATTCCGCACATCATCACTGCCCGCCCTCGCTGTGTTCTGTGATGAAGACAGACACGTGCTGCTCACACACAGTGAATGTGAAGGTAAGAGGTGGCCTCCACCGTTCTTGCATTCATTGTATGTGTAATGCCCTTCTCAGGACGAGCCGAATTTGCTTCTTGCAAATGAAAAGGCACTTGGGTACTGGAATGTCTCAGTATTTCCTCAGACACCGTAAGAAGACAATGATCTCTCAGTGAAGGACTGTACTCTGCATCCATGTTCCGACTGGGCAGGTGCTTTCAGACCAAATGTATTGATCATATCGAGGCAGGCCAGGGGTGGGCGCTTCGAAAACCCACCCCAGAGAACTTCCACCACCAAGGTCCCACCTCAGATGGAGGGATCTTCTTGTCCACTCCCCGCATTCGGCCAGCAGACTCTGGGTCTGAGGGTTCACTTTCTCTTCAAATAACATTTCCTCCACCTCCCAGAGTAACCGCTGCACTGTCTGTGCACTGGCTTCGTCAAATTCCTAAACAGAAATGCACATTTAGTTACGACCCTAAAAGTTATAGAAATGCGGGCTTCTGGATCAATGCTACTTATACATTTACCGTAACCCACCATGTAGGAGGGTACATGACATGGTAAAAAGGAGGTGGCTCTGCAGTCAGACACACCCGTGCTCCAGCTGTTACCTTTCAGAGAAATGCCATCTCACGCTGAGCCTCAGATTCTTTTACTGTTAAACAGAGAAAACTTCTACCACGGGAGTGATGAGACTCGAGAATTTGCACAGATACAGGTATAGGTGGAGGTGTTCACACTGCCATAGACATCAGCGTCGACACACAGACACACCCACAGCTGCATGTCCACACACACAGACACGCCTATATCTGTATGTCTGCACACCTACAGACACGCCCACATCTATATGTCTGCACAGACACGCCCACATCTGTATGTCTGCACACACAGACACGCCCGCATCTGTATGTCTGCACAGACACGCCCACATCTGCATGTCTGCACAGACACGCCCACATCTGTATGTCTGCACACACACCCACATCTGCATGTCTGCACAGACATGCCCACATCTGTATGTCTGTGCACACACAAACATGCCCACATCTGTATGTCTGTGCACACACAGACACGCCCACATCTGTATGTCTGCGCAGACACGCCCACATCTGTATGTCTGCAGACACGCCCACATCCGTATGTCTGCGCACAGACACGCCCACATCTGTATGTCTGCACAGACGCCCACATCCGTATGTCTGTGCACAGACACACCCACATCTGTATGTCTGCAGACACGCCCACATCTGTATGTCTGCACAGACACGCCCACATCTGTATGTCTGCACGCACACAGAACGCCCACATCTGTATGTGCACACAGACACGCCCACATCTGTATGTCTGCGCATACATGCAGCCACGTGTCCCTCACAGAGCCTGACACACCTAAGCACACCTGCAAAATACAAGATTTTTTTTTTCTTCTGGTGATACCACAGAAAATTACTTTTGTAGAAAAGGCCATTAACCTCCTTCAATGAATGAACTGGGAAAATTTTTTTAAAAATCCTCAGTTATCCTAAGAAGTGTGGTCATTAGGGTGAGGCCTGAGTATTAATTTTTCCTCTGGCCTTAGGAGACTCTTACACGTGGCTGCAGTGAATCAGAGATGAGAAAACCTCTCAGCCTTCCTAGACGGTCTCATTTGGGAGGCAACTCTCCTGAAACTCTCAGAGCCAAGGCAGGATCCCCGCCACACGGTTTTCTAGGAGCGCCAGATTTTTCACAGTCCCCAGGGCAAAGAGTGTATTCAGTCACACGTGTCCCCAGATGGTCAGTCCAGGTTGATTTTCATAGAATGCTATTTGTTATTTTCTGCATTAGCTCCTCTCTCACATTGATAATAAACCAGATTCCCAGATTACAGGGGAGTTGAATTATTTCTTTTAAAATACAAAGAAAAGGAAAACTAATAATAATATTTATCTCCCAGGAGGAGACTGGGTGGCTGGGGCATGGGAGAGGGCTCACTTTCATTTCTCTATCTTTTGCATTCCGTTGCTTTTGCAAATATTTCCCATCGAAAAGTAAATACATTCTTAAAAATTAAAATGAAAAGCAATTGTAGGGTCTGGAGTATTTTTAATTCTATAAATGGAAGTTATACGGATTTCCCTGGTAATTCCATTAAATGTTATACTAAAAGAATCCTAGAACTTGGACAGGGTAAAGCAGTGGCGCTCAGCCTTCAACCAAGGAAGCCGGGCTTGAGCGGCGGCGGTGAGTGGGCGTAAGGCTGAGGAAGGAGGCAGCTGCCCCTAAGTAAGGGAGCTGCCTGCGTGTACAGTCCTCCTAGCAGTGCTGAGCTGAGTCCCTTCCAGACTCCCTCCGCTGCCCGCTCCCCTGAGAATCTCGGCTGTACAGCTGCGGACAGAAGCGGATTCACGTGTGCGGTGGGAGTGGGGAACCGCTTTTAAAGAAAGCAAAGAGGCCGGGCGCGGTGGCTCACACCTGTAATCCCAACACCTTGGGAGTCCGAGGCGGGCGGATCACGACGTCAGGAGTTCGAAACCAGCCTGGCCAATATGGTGAAACACCACCTCTACTAAAAATACAAAAATTAGCTGGGGGTGGTGGTGCGCCCTGTAATCCCAGCTACAGGGGAGGCTGAGACAGGAGAATTGCCCGGACCTCGTAGGCGGAGGTTGCAGTGGGCCGAGATTGTGGCACTGCACTTCAGCTTGGGGGAGAGAACAAGACTCTGTCTTAAAAAAAAGAAAGAGAGAGGGGGAGAGAGAGAGAGAAGGGGGGGAGAGAGAGAAAGAGAAAGAAAAAAAACCCACCAGCATAAACGAGGTAAAACAGAACACCCAAGATGCTGTAGCCAGGTGGGCCTCACAAAAGGAGGGCTGTGTCCCGGGATCCTCAGAGACCCCTGGAGGGAGGAGGAGGGAGGAGACTGTGGAGCCACCGAGTTCCTGAGCAAGCTGGAGCCCTGGAAGCAGAGCTCACCCAGCCAGAATCCCAGGCTCACACAGGCAAAAGCAGTTCAGAGGCAACAGCTCCCCCAGGGATAGGAGGCGACGGTGAAATATCCCACTGGGAATACTGGCGGGGAGTTCTCTAATCACAGTGGGCTGTCACAGCTTTCACTTTTCCAACATTTTTTTCCTCTTCAAGTCCTGAATTTCCGGCCATGGATACCACGAAGAAGTCACCGGGAGCACACACCGGGAGAGCCGGCTGCAGGGTGGAAACGAGAACACTGCGGGCGCTGAGACGGGCCAGGAGGTCATGAGGGAGTTTCACTTTTCTCCACAGTTCCTGATCTATTACTTTCACATGTAACATGTACACGCTTTTACATGTATGTATGCAATAGGTCATGCTTTTATAATTGGTAAAAAAAATTTTTTTGAATATAAGGAAGCAATTCTTCACTATACACTGTAATTACAAGATTATCCAGCATATTCTGAGACATACGTCATCTCTCCAGGAATAAATGGAGCCCCTCTCCGTGGACGAGCCGGTGGTGGAGCTCTGCGTGGCCGACCCAGACCAAGAGGTGTGGGCTCCCGTGGGTGTGCGGCTTCCGCTGGAGGAAAAGGACGATTCGCTGCAGGAATGAACACCGGCAAAAAAATCACATTTGCTGGAAGGGCTTGGACGGCTAAGTGGCTTCACTTCTCTGAGCCTGCTTCCTCTTTCACCAAATAAATTTATTAATTTCACAGTATACTAATTTTGAAATATTTTTACAGTGTGATGTTTACACTAGGTTAAAAATAAAACTGCATCTCACTTTTAGAAATTCATGGCCAGTCACTAATTTCCTTTCCCACATTTGTTACGGGCATTTTGTGATTTTGTAATCTGAAGCAATGAACAAGGTGAATTCTTACCAGGTATATTTATCAATGGCTTTCTGCACATTTCTTGTAAAATGTGTAGGTAAAGGATCTTTGCTTCTCACAGTATAACTGTGCCTTCTAGGTCCTTCTGACAGTCCTCTTCTGGAAATAAAAGAAAACATGAAAAGTCTCCCTAATGTAAAAATATAGTTTTATTCATTAAGACTTTTAAAATTTCCTTTTTGTATAAAGTTGCTCCCCTTCTTCTGCCACATCCCTCCAAATTCACCTGTGCATAAGCGCGCGCGCACACACACACACACACCCCCCACATCCTCAAGAAACTGAGACTTAGGACCTTCTCATTTTTATTTTTCTTAAAATCAAGGTTGCCATTAACCTACACGCACCTTTATGTGAACTGAAGACAACATCAACTTTTTGTGACTTAGCCAGAGAAGTAAAAGTTGCCCCAAACAGTTCACACTATTTCAGGGATGTCAGGTCCCAGCTGTCCCTTGACCAGGCCCCTTATACTTACAAAACCCAACCAGCCCTCCAGTAAAAAATCATTAATCCCATATTAAGAAGCATCAAATTCTTTACACTCACTTAGAAGCCACATAGACATCTAACTCGCTTTAATTTAGCATTGCTGTTTGTGGGTATACTGAGTTTTCAAGAGTTAGAGAACATTAAAATTTAATGAAGAACTAAAACAGAAGAAATATCTAGATGTTAAATAAACTATTAAGCCTAACTGGTGTAGCACAGTTCCTGTTAATCATTGAAATGTCCTTTCAATGAACCACTTAAAACATTTACTTCCTCTATAGTCAAAATATCTTCCTGATGTTTAATAATCAACAACTTCTGCTTTTCAATAGAAATCTTATTTTTCTTTATAAATAAAATACATATTAACATAAGATACGGTAGTGAATTAGGAAAAACTTCAACTTTCAATATTTCTAATAAGGACACCACGGCAGCATGCATTTTTAAAAAGTTTGCTTTTGCTTCCAATTATAAGGCTACCTAATTGACCTCAGCTCACTGCAACCTCCGCCTCCTGGGTTCAAGCAATTCTCCTGTCTCAGCCTCCTGAGTAGCTGGGATTACACGCGCCTGCCACCACACCCAGCTAATTTTTGTATTTTTAGTAGAGACAGGGTTTCACCATGTTAGCCAGACTGGTCTTGAAACCCTAACCTCAAGTGATCTGCCCACCTCAGCCTCCCAAAGTGCTGGGATTACAGGCATGAGCCACCATACCCAGCCAACATGGGGAATTTTTAAAACAAATTAATTACCATGTACAGATTAGCAAGAACATCTACCTTCCATAGATATGTCTCGTGCAAGAGAGAATAATAGAATTATATGGGTTTTTTTTGTGGGTTTTTTTTTTGTTTTTTTTTTTTTTTGAGACGGAGTCTTGCTCTGTCACCCAGGCTGGAGTACAGTGGTGCGGTCTCAGCTCACTGCAAGCTCCACCTCCCAGGTTCACGCCATTCTCCTGCCTCAATCTCCCAAGTAGCTGGGACTACAGGCGTCTGCCACCACGCCCGGCTAATATTTGTATTTTTAGTAGAGACGGGGTTTCACTGTGTCAGCGAGGATGGTCTCGATCTCTTGACCTTGTGATCCACCCACCTCAGCCTCCCAAAGTGCTGGGATTACAGGCGTGAGCCACCGCGCCCAGCCGAATTATATGATTTTTTTTTCTTCTCTTTGTTGCTTATGTATCTTACGGACAACCAGGTAACTCCGAGGACAAAGGTGTTAAAGAAAGGGCCCCAGAGAAAAGAATGAAGGACATGCTTTAGGCTGACAAACTGCTTTACCTTTAGCTCTCTTCAGTTGCTTTCAAGCCATTAATTATTTCTTGTTTACATGTGACTCAATAACTTTTTACGTAAATATACAAATACTAATGACAGAAAATAACAACTAAAAATTACATCAAATAGATTTGTTTTGAACACTAAAAAAAACATACTGGTATATGAGTTAATATATGACTGAGAAATAATTTTAAAACCCAGCATAACGAATTAACTAAAACATTGTTCTTTTATGATACATATCTTCAGAATAATAATAGGGGGTTCAAATTTGCTCTGCCACTGAGGCTTCAAGCGAGTTACTTTTCCTCTCCTGAATTCAGTGTCCACAACTGTAGATAAAGTATACGAAGTGTCTAATCAGTGCTAGATAAATCAGGTTTACCTGCTCACTGCTATTATTATGTTATTATTATTATTTGATACAGGGTCTTGCTCTGCTCCACAGGCTAGAGTGCAGTGGCAGGATCACAGCTCACTGTAATCTCGACCTCCGGGCCTCAAGCTATCCTCCCACCTTCAGCCTCCCTAGTAGCTAGGACTACAGGTGTCTACCATCATGCTTGGCTAACTTTTTAATGTTTTGTAGAGATGGGGTCTCACTATATTGCCCAGGCTGGTCTTGAACTCTTGGGCTCAAGTGATCCTCCTGCCTTGGCCTCCAAAACTGCTGGGACTACAAGCATGAGCCACTGCACCTGTCCTCTCACTGCTATTATCATCATCACATGCTATTCTATGAAGATGCTGTGTTCTTGTTTCTTTGGACCTCCCACAGCATTTTGTATTATATAGATCTTTTCACATTTTAACCTTTTGTTGTGACCTTGACACCTTATTCATCTTTTAATCTAAGTACCTGAAATAACACTCATCACACAAAAAATGCCCTCTGTTGAAAGAATCAACAGGCAAAGATGAAATTAGCAACTCAAATGCAGAACTCATTTCACTATAGAATTACTCTGAATGTTTATGCCTGAAACATAGGATTACACTGTGACCTGACATGAAAATATTCCCCAAATTCAAGACATTATTGGATAACGTTTTACTCGTTAAAAAGTCACAGCTCTTCTTTGAGCAGCTGATGTTCCCCCCCAAACAGTTTTCACCTCCAAATGGAGCGTCTGCTCTGCTCAAGACCACCTGTCCCACTTCTAGCTCCTCCTCCGCCTTTTGTGCAACTTCAAAGCCAAATTCAGAAAGGGACACATGCGAGTTTGTTTCAATGAATAATTTCTTCCTCTAGGAAATTCACTCTTTTTCAGGGGAAAAGGTGGAAGGTCTTTGCAAATTAAGAAGAAAATTATTAACAAAACAGAGGAACTCGTGTCTCCTCACATCACACCATATCCTTTCCAGGACCAGGCTTCCCACTGTGTTGGACGCAGAGCTGAGGCCAGGTGGTCTTGGGATGCAGGGCAGAAGGAAATGGGAAGCTGGGTAACAGTCACACCAGTTAGTATGAATTAGATGCCTTAAAACTCCTCTACTCGATGCCATTTATCCTTTTTTCTTCTCTGCCCTTCCCCTCCGTGTCTCCTTTCGAGCAATTGCTTGAGCTTCAGAGTTCAGTGTAATAACATACAAACTTGACCACACAATTCACAAAAAAACTAGGTGAACAGGAATTTAAGTCATAACTCAATGATTGCCCAAGAGCAGAAAGAAGACAGGGACGGGGTTTCTCTGAGGACCCAGGCCACTGACCGGCCGGTCTCTCCGGGACCACAAGTTACTAACATCATGAATTAACAGCAGAGACTAAAAAACCCCTTTCTTTTTCTTTTTCTTTTTTTTCTTTCACATCTTGTTTTGGTTCTTTCGTTTCTCTGTTTTCTAACCAAGGATTGTAATGGTCCTTCATGCATAACATTGAACCTCTTTAATCCCCATAAACTATGGACTAGTTATATATGCTACACAGTCTAAGAAAGTGTACAAAACTTACAGGATGCATCCTGCAAGTGTTTTAAAACTTGAATGTGGTGGCATGCCTATGAAGCCTCTATACATACACATGCAAGTTCTACACTAGTTCCTGTCCATACTGTTTACATAGAGCAAGGCTGATGCTTTGGGGACAGGGTTTCGTAGGGTGGACTGAAGTGCAGTCACTACACTAGAGGGCACTCATTTGCTGGTGCACGGAGCTAAGGGTGAATTCCAATCTTCATGACTCAATTCCAGCTGTCAGGGAAATAACCATCTGGAGTTACTTTTGTAGGTTGCTTCCTGACAGCCCACAAACCTCTGCCACACTGCTTTGCAGAAACTCTAATGACAGCAGCTTTCAAAATTGTCTATTCCTAGTTGACAGGACTGTCTGACATAAGCACTGCACTCTGAACACGTTAAAATGCAGGCTGGTTGTCAGGACGGGGTGGCACACAGGGGCACTCCAGGGTGGCCATGGGAAGCCGCTGCTCAACATGGAGCACTCACACCGCCCTGACCCAAGACCCGCAAGTCCCAGGAGCGACCGCGGTGACGGAGGAGTCCCTTTGGCGGGGAACACTTCTGCGCGTGAGCCATGCCCGGGGCAGGCCTGACGCTTCCCGAGCGCCGGCAGGGAAGCCCGGGCCAGACGCAACCCAGCCGGCCCGAGGACAGAGAACACCGCGCACATCGCCCGCAGAGCGGCCAGAAGGCGAGCCCCGCTGCCGATGAGACTCACCCGATCACGATCAGCCCCGGGCCTGTGCTCGCGGCCCCTGCGCCGGGCTCCGCGCTAGGCTCGGGCACGGTCAGGCAGAGGCACCGCGCGCGGGCCCCACGCGGACAGCCGGTCCCGCGACCCCGCCACCGCCGCAACCCCGGGGCCGGGGCTCCCCGCTCGCCCAAGCCCGCGCCCGCCGCGCCGCTGGCCCAGCTTAGGCGGCCCGGGCGCGCCCGGGGTCCGCGAGGCTCGCGCGCCCCTTCCCTCTCCAGATCCTCCGCCCAGCCCGCGCTGGCGCCGCCTCCCCTCCTCCTCCCTGCGCTGCGCCCTCGCCCGCCCGCTAATCCCGGCCGCGCCTGCCCATCCCGGCTCTTGGCCCCGCGGCGCCGACCTCCAGGAAAGCGCGCCTTCCCCGCTCCCTGCCGGGCCGGGTCACTCCTCCGCGCACGGCACGGCCTCCCTATCCCTTCCCGGGTCTCCGGGGCCGGGGGCTGTGCAGACTGGTGCTGGCGGCCCTTCCCTCTTCCGAATCGGATTTCAATTCACCAGAAGAATGCAGAAAACCACTGGCCCATCTCGCCTATCCCCGCCCCATCAAAGGGTGCGGACACTGGGCAGGGGTGGGGAGTGGGCAAATGAGGTTTGAGAGCTGAAGCCTCGGATCTAGTCCATGCGAGAACCATTACTCCATCAACAGGAACACTAGATCTAAGCATGCATAATAAGGCGTGGGCCCTTCCACGTCTGTCCTGCCGGCTCACACAACCCGGTGCATTTCCTGCACACCCACAGCATGCCTGCCGCTTGTGTTAACATGTGCTCGTTTCAGTGTTGGAGGCCCAGGAGCAGAGCAGCTGGATTCTCTCCTGTGAGCTGGTGAAACTGCTAAACCGTCATTTTCATTTGCTAAGGGAAGTAGGGATGAGGACCGCGGAGGTGAACTACATTTTCCAACCTGAGTGTCACAGGGTGGCCACTGCACAAGCCATGCCTTTCCCACGACAGGGATTTTAGTAATGACAATTAGTGCACTGGGTGCCGCTGGTACAACACTCATCCTCCTCCTGCCATAGCCAGTCTCTTTTGAGAGCTGAGGCCATCTAAGTTTCAACAGGTACAAACGATTGCTCCTGCCCCGTATCCTGCATTTACAGAGGTAAACCACGTCTTTCCGAGTTTTTAGTAAAAAGCCCAGTTTATTTCTGATGGACCACCCTAGCACGGTGACAAGAAATCACTACCAATAACAAAAACATTAGTCTGGCCAGGGTGGCTCACGCCTGTAATTCCAGCACTTTGGAAGGCTGAGGTGGGTGGATCACTTGAGATCAGGAGTTCAAGACCAGCCTGGCCAACATGGTGAAACCTGTCTCTACCAAAAATACAAAAATTAGCTGGGTGTGGTGGGGCGTGCCTATACTCCCAGCTACTCAGGAGGCCGAGGCACGAGAATCACTTCAACCTGGGAGGCAGAGATCGCCCCACTGCACTCCAGGCTGGGCGACAGAGGGAGCCTGTGTCTCAAGAAAACAAACAAAAACAAAATAGTAATCCATTGTTGAACTAAGGACACTGGGATCCTCCCCACTTTTGTAAAAGTGGTAAGTGGTTATAAATTATAAAATTAATGACATTTTAAATCCTGATACATGTATATGTGTATATATGTGCATATGTGTATCCATATCTATCAGGAAAACTGACGGTATCTTAAGTCCACACAGACCTGCTGGTGTTATTTATATTGCCAGGGGCGGGAGGATGGACATGCCAAGGAAACAAAAGAAAGGAGCCTGGTGTGATGGCTCCCACCTGTAACCGCAGTGTTTTGAGAGGCCAAGATGGGAGGATCACTAGAGCCCAGGAGTTCAAGACCAGCCTGGGCAAGAGAGCAAGACTGTCTCAAAAAAAAAAAGAAAAAAAGTAAAAATCGAACACAAAGTCATTTAAGATCCAAACATATGCTAACTGCTTTTACTTTTATACATTTTACATATATTCTTACACATATTTTACATGTATTATTTAACACCCATAGTAGGTAGACACTATTACAATTTTGTTGATAAAAATACTGATGACGGAGACCTTAAGTAACATGTTCGCGGTCACACAGCTAGGATGTGTGTGAATGTGTCCCAGGTATCTGTCACCCCGTAACAAGCTACCCCCAAACGTAGATTAAATCAGCAGTCACGTTGTTATGCTCACAATCCACAGAAGTCAGGAATTCTGGCAGGTTGAGTGTTTCCTCCGCTCCATGTGGGGTCGCTCAGTGGCGCACAGGTGGAGGGTGGTCTGGTCCGCAGGCTCTAAGAAGGCTTCACTCACGGGTCTACACCATGCAGTGGGTGGTGGCTGGAAGCCTGGGCTCAGTTGAGCCCTCTCTCATGCAGCCTCAACACTTCTCCGAGTGGTCCCTCCAGTGAGGTCGTCAGAATTTCTACATGGTGGCTTAGGGCTCCAAGCAAGCAAGGCAGAAGCTGTCAGCTCTATTCAAGGCTGCAACTGGCAGTGTTGCCTCCACTGTGCTCCATAGTCAAAGCAGTCCCAGAATGAAAGAGTTGGAAAATAGACCCCTGCTCTCAATGGGAAGAACCTACAGCCCTCTTTAATCTGCCATAACCCTCCTCTGGCCACAGGCCATTTACACGTGTATGATACACTCAGCTCTTTCAAGATGCTCGGAAGTTTCATCATCTAAAGCATGTCCACGTGCAGACGAGGCTTCTTCTTGGGGTATTTCCCTTACATCTGAAGACCTGCGAACTAAAGAGACAAGGCAGCAGCCTTCTCCACACCCAACCCACAATGGTGAGACAGAGCCAGGACAGCCCCAATGGGCACCTGTCCAACAGGAGAGGCGGCGGAGTCAGGCCACAGCCACTGTGGGTTCCAGCAGGCTCCTGTTGCCTTGCCTTGAGAAGGACTCGCTTCTGCTCCCGACCTTCTCCACAGCCCTTAGCTCTGTCCTGTGGGCTCTTGCTTGTTCCCTCCAAGACTTCCTCAGGGAAAAGAAATGGCCTAGGTTTGCAACTGAGTAGCCTCTCAGCCTGCTTTCTTCCAGGGAAGGCTGGGGAAGGGGGTCCAAAAGTCTGCGCCTCTTTTAGTTCAAGCCAGTGGCGCTTCCATCACTCTGCCAATGTAGTTATCTTATGAACCTTGTGGGTTTCTTTGAATTTTATCAGAGTTCACCCCATCCATTAGTCACAAATCACACTGACCTTCCTGAGATGGGCCCTTGATTCACCTCTGAGACTGCCGGGGGACAATTCTCTTATGATTTTTTAAAGCCCTATTGTTTATCTTGGGGATCTATGAGATACCCCTAAATCTGATGTCTTAATAAGCCAAACCTTTGATTTCACCTTTGCCCCTGCCTAGGATTTGATTTTTGCACAGAGGCCATTTTTCAGTTTTGCCCAGAGAGATTGTGATGGTCAAAGTTGCACAAACCCAGCAAGTCTTGACTTATATTTCCTACGACTTCTGTTCCAAACCTGAACAGTTCCTTAATTCATTTGTCTCTTCTCTCAAATTTCAAAACCTAAAGCTATGTTGCTTAAGATTAAAGTGATAAAATCTTCACGTTGGATTGGTTTAGACCACCACTGCCCAGTAGAAGTATAATGTGAATACATACAATTTTAAATTTTCTAGTATCCACATTTATAAAGTGAAAGAAACAGGTACAATTGTAATGATATATTTTATTTACTCTAATATAAAATATTATCATTTCAACATGTAATCAGTATAAAAATTAGTAATTAGATATTTTTAAATTTTTTGTACTGAGTTTTGATATCCTGTGTGTAGTTTACACTGATAACATATTTCATGCATCCAACAAGGTCTAATATCCAGTATCTATAAGGAACTTAGAAAAAAACCCCATAAACAAGTGGGCAAATGACATGAACAGACACTTTTCAAAAGAAGACATACATGTGGCCAACAATCATATAAAACAAAGTTCAACATCACTTATCATTAGAGAAACGCAAATCAAAGCCACAATGAGATATCATCTCACATTAGTTAGAATGGCTATTCTTAAAAAGTCAAAAATAACAGATGCTGGCAAGTTGGATCAGAACTACTTCACTAGCTCTCCTGGATCTCCAACTTGGCCATTCACCTTGAAGGCCTTGTGACTTGTCAGCCTCCATAATCAATGAGCTAAGTCCTTGTAATAAATCTCTTTATACAGATATATATAAATATAGATGTAGACATGTATCTCCTATTGCTTCTGTTTCTCTGGAGAACCTCATACAATGTTACCTGTACTTAGTCCATATGACTTTCCATCTTTCATTGATTATTTGAACCCTAGTTGAGAATTGAAAAGTATATAACTATTTCTGTCTTACTGTTTAAGTGTTTTACATTTTAATGCCAGGGGCATCAGTAATTATAATCATTAAATGGGAAACCTCAATTCCTGAAATAATAGGATCTGCCTTAGCCTACTTTGGCAAATTCATTAGGATAAAATAAAATGGTATAAGCCGGGCACAGTGGCTCAGCACTTTGGGACGCCAAAGTGGGAGGATCTCTTGAGCTCAGGAGTTCAAGACAAGCCTGGGCAACATAATAAGACTTTGTTTCTACAAAAAAAATAAAAATAAAAATAAGCTGGGTGTGTTCACACGGATCTGTAGTCCCAGCTACTTGGGAAGCTGAAGTGGGAAGATCACTTAGAGCCCAGGAGATGGAGGCTGCAGTAAGCTGTGATTAAACCACTGTAGTCTAGCCTGGGTGACAAAGCAACACACTGTCTCAAAAAATAAAAATAAAAAGTGGTATATGTGATTATGTGATCACCCTCTGAAAATATTTAATTAGTAATATAAGATATAAAATTATTCCAAAAATTATAAGTAACATTTAACTCCTCTGAAAATTGACCTGATTTCACATGCTAGCTCTGTCTTGCCCTAGCCATGCAATGCTGAGCTGATAACTTAATGCTTTTAGCAGAAATTAGCTAAAACAAGGCTAATATTAGTCTTTCTTGTAGAGTTGTATGAATTAGAGACAAATTTTGGAAAGTGCATATAGATACATAATAAACTGTATTAATTATTCCATTTTTCAGCATTTAAAGCATTGATTGGAAAGTGCATATAGATACATAACAAATTGTAAATAATTCCTTTTGTCAGCATTTAAAGCATTGAGTTACTTAAAGTGTTTTTTTTAAGTTAGATAGAGTATGAACCAGTTCATTTTAATATTATGCACTATGACATACAAAAGTTACATATAATCTTTGACATTTATCCAGTACGAGCAGTCCTGGCTTCACATGGGTATCATGTAAACGGAAATTTGTACATATCAGAACTGTGTCCTTGCTTTGCAAATACATACATGTACAGACACCTATGTCATCTCTCTATACCACAGAGCTGTCTCCAGTAGCAATGAGCATCTCCAGTGCCTAGATCTTAGTCCCTAACACTGTCCTAGTCCATTTGGGCTGCTATCACAAAATACCATAGACTGGGTGATTTATCAACAATAAAAATGTATTAGGTTGATGCAAAAGTAACTGTGGTTTTTGCCATGACCTGTTTCCCACAGGTCTGAAGGCTGGGAAGTCCCAGAACAAGGTGGCAGCAGAGTCAGTGTCTGGTGCCGGCTCCATGCTTCCTAGATGGTGGCTTCCAGCTGTGTCTTCACATGACCGCAAGGGTGAAGAAGCCCCCAGGGCCTCTTTTATAAGGGCACAGATCCCGTTCATGAGGGCTTTGCAATCAGGACCTAATCGCCTCCTAGAGGCCCCACCTTTAGTACCAGTTCATTGGAGATAGATTTCAACCTAGGAATTTTGGGGGATACAAACATTCAGACCACAGCAAATACCGTTCCCCAACAGAGGGACCAGGGCTCCTTGGAGAAGTGGCCGATCTAGGGGCTGAGGCAGGGAAATATAAAATGGACCTGGAGCATTTCCTGCCAGACGGTAGGAAAGTACTCAAAAAACAAAAACAACGGAAGAATGAGAGCATGTCACAGGAGCCAACCTGAAAGAGCCCCAAATGGCTAAAGCTAGAACAACCTGAGTAACAAAATAAATCATGTGCTATCAGATTATAACTAAAGTACAAAATACATTTCCATGAGCCCATATTGATAGAAATAAACAAATAAATAAATGGGGAGAAGAGGTGAATTTCCCGCAGAAGAACTTTCCCCAGTGGTGTGCGTCTCCCCTTCCAGGAGGCTGGTGTCATACCTTCTTCTCCCAACTGCAGTGGGGCTTGACTCCAAGAGTGCAATGTGGAAGTGGGGGGTGACTTCCCAGGGGAGCAACCTGACAAGCACTCCCGGAGTCAGGTGGTCAAGGCTGGCACCACCTGTGATGACACGTGCCCTTGCATGTTGACACGCGCCCTTGCGATGAGGCGATGAGAACGGCACTTCCCTTATGTGGCCTTCCTCCCCAAACCCATACCCCTGGTCTCACCATGATAAAAACACAAGGCGAACCCCAGTGGAACGGCCTTCTACAAAACACATGACCAGTACTCCCCTAAACTGTCATGGTCATCAAAACAAGAAAGTCTGAGAAACTGTCTCGGACCAGAGGACGCTGAGGAGACGTGACAACTCCGTGTAATGGCAAGTGGACCCTGGAGGAGAGGAACGGCACTGGGGAAAACTGGTGGTGACGGTTAATACTAGTTTAGTGGACTCTGCGTGAAGCAGATGACCCTCCATCATGTGGGTGGACCTCATCCAATCTCTGCAATCCTCTGCTTCACTATCTGCAAATTCACCTCTTTGCTAAAATATAATTGTAACCCCCAAAATAATGTCACCTCTGCAGATTTTGGACTTACCAAGCCTCCACAATCACGTAAGCCAATTTTTTAAAAATCTCTCTCCCTCTTCACACACACAAACACACACACACACACACACACACACACATATTCACTCATCAACTCATCCTGTCTGATCTGCTTCTCTGAAAAACCCTGACAGTACTCTGGTGAAATGAGAATAAATGTGGAGTTTAGTTAATGGTCACAGATTGATACCGGTTCATCAGTTGTGGCATCTGTACCAGAATAATAGGGATCTGCTTTTCTGTAAATCTAACACGCTCTAAAATAAAAAGTCTGTTTTAAAAATGCTTGCATTAACCTCCTCTATACATTTAAATATATTTTACAAGTTAATAACTTGCTTCAGAGAAGACTAATAAAACAATAGCATGTTTTATTATTTTAATGGGAAGAGCATAAAAATCTTAGAAAGTGCTAAGTAAACTATGAAGTCCACAGCTTACATAAAATTATAGAAAAATATAGATGATTTAATGTTTAAAAATTACCTCAGTGGTGATATTTATAAGTACATTGTTTTAAATGAGTCCAGGAAATTGCAATAAATAAATGTGATATTAAATGATAACAGAATTTTTCTTTTATGAGAATGTTCTAGGAATAGCCTATGTAAACCAAGATACAGCTCTAGATGGGGACTGAAAGGCTGCATGCACTATTGAAATGTTGGCATGCAATACTGCCAGAAAGCCACCAGAGGTCAACATTTCCCCGCTTTCATCACTATTAAAAAAAAAAAAAAAAAAAAAAAAATCCTTGCCCAGATTTTAATACTTTATGGGTCTTTTTTTTTTTTTTTTTTTTTTTTTTCAAGATTTAGGGTTTGCTGAATTTTCATTCCAGAATAAAGGAGGAATCCTGTTTAAATCAGAAGTCGCTATTTCAGTGAACAGGAGCTGGTGCACGCAGCCAACAGAAAGTGCCATGATGTGAAGGAGCACGAGGCATAGGGGATGCTTTTGCTCTGACAAGCACTTAGGCCAGAGACCAATGCACCTCACTCGCAAACCTCACAACCACCACATGAACAAAACCTTCAGCCACCTGAAAGGTAGCTACCCTTTTATACAGAAAAAAAAAAACCAAGAGGGTCAGCAACATACAGTAAACTCCCAAAGGTACATGGCTTTATCCAGATCAGTCCAGTCTGGCTTTAGAAGTTTAGCTTTCAAAGATTCATCTCAAATCCAATTTGCTGATTTCTGTTAAAGTTCCTTTCATTATTGGTCTATTTTAAACCAACAAATACGTTCTACCATAGTATCCACTAACATTTCTTGAATATGTACCACATGCCAGGCCCTGTTTTAAGCACTTGAGAGACAGACAGAGATGATCGATCGATCGATCAGTGTATTTGAGCTTCACAATCATTCTTTGAAGGGGGCACTACTGTTAGTGCCATTCTGCCAGTGAGAAAACTCGGGCACAGAGAAGCGGACGGAAAGGCAGAGCCACCTTCTTAGGCTGTGGGTGGCCTGGTTTGTTGAACACCCCACCTCCAGCCCTGCAGGGCACACCCACAGCTCTCTACAAATCATACGGAGACGCTAAAGCTCCGATACATGGCAAAGACAATCAGGACTTTTTAAAATTGCTATGAATGTTGTATCTGAAAGAGAAGATGAAAAATACTTAGACTTTTAACATGAAGAGTGTAAAAAGCATAGAAAGTCCTACATAATCAATGAGGTCCACAAGCTTAGAGAAAATTATAGAAGAATATAGAATTAGTACATTATTCAAAATGAAACACCCAAGTTCTGAAACCCAACTTTTTAAAATAAGTGCTAAAAATTTATCACGGAGAGTAATTATTAGGCGGAATCATATGAAATTGTCCATATTGTACTATTTTGAACCAGAGAAACAGAAATTTCATTGTTTCAACCTAATATATTGAACAAATGGGTTCAATGATATTAATATCCAATTTTTTTCTTACTTTTACACATTTGTTTACTATACTTAGTATAAAGTTTAAAAAGAATAATCTAAAAACTGTTTTACAAAAATTTTGATAATTAAACAGTCTTTCAAAATAAAAATAACTATCCAAATACATTCCATGAAGAGTTTGATTGGGCAAACTGCAACACCAATAAGGCCACATTTTCCTAAAATGTGTTTTTTGATGTTTGATTTATTCTTTTAAATAGCACAGCAGTAAAACAAAGACTTCACACAGTAATTGCTAGACCGCTATTGTACGTTATATTTTATGTAACTGAAATATTAAGATGCAATTGATCCTTCTTATTCTCTGGTTCACTCTCTGCAAATTCACCTACTTGCTAAAATAGATCTGTAAGCCCCAAATCCACACGCGTGGTGCCTCCGTGCCCCTCCGCACACGTGCAGAAGGAAGACACATCTGCGTGTCTTCAGCTGCGTGCTCCCCACTGCGGCCACACAAGGCGACCCTGCCTTGTTTCAGCTCTCACACTGTAAACAAGTGTGCACTTTTGTGGGTCTACTCAGTGCCATCACAGGTTTTCCAAACTGTCGTGCTTTCTGTTGGTGATCTGGCTGTGTCAAGTGGTCCTGTGGAGTGTTGTGCTAAAGCTATCGAGTGTTCCTAAGTGCCAGAAGGCCGTGGTGTGCCTCGGGAAGGAAATACATACGTTGATCAGCTTTCAGGCACGAGGTATAGACAGTACTGTCGGTGAGTTCAATGTTAGCAAGTCACCACTATATATTAAACCAGGTGTCTTTAAACAGGAACACACATTAGACAAGATCAGGTATTGATCAGCTGACAAAAACGTTGAGACTGGAGACTCACAGGAAGCTAACCCTGTATTTCGTCTACAGCTACGGTTCAGTATTCACTACATCATGGTTTCTGGTGACTTCATAGACCGTGACCACCAGGCATAATGAGAACTGATGATTACCTCATATTTATATGACATTACAATACAACGTCTTCAGAAATCTATTACTAAATTTCAAGACATACAGACGGAATTTCAGAACATTAGAATTGGGAGATTGCATGGGTTTTATGTTTAATACACAATCTAAAGTAAAAAATGTGAGCGTAGAGGCAAAGGGGTGGTGCCCGCTGTCTTATGTTTGCAGTTTGCTTGCCAGATCAGAATCAAATCCAGTGGTTCTCAAATAGTAACATGCAGCAGAATCTCCAGTGCTCGTAAAAACCCCAGGCTCTGGCGCAGCAAGTCTGCAGTGAGAATGTGGATTTCTCAGGATCCCACGTGCTGCTGGTACTGCTGGCCCAGGATGGCACTCCGAGAGCCACCGCCCTGATTCATCTGTTATACATTCAATCCTCCCAACCCATTCCCACCTAAAAAACTGCTTGAGCCCAGGAACTGTGTCATATTGGATTGTGTCACCCCAGCCTCAGCACACCTTTAATCGATGTTTGAAGGAGTAGAGGAACTAATCAAAGCAGCCTTCATGTTCCAGAGAAGAAAATGTGAGGTCTCAGAAGGGCAGGCCTGCTGCTGCTTGGTGAAGACCAGGGACCAGAACCCAGATTCCTGCAAAGGTGCAGCACATGAGGTGGCTAGGCTTTCCCTCGACAGCCTTAATTCTAAGTAAATCCTATTCCATCTTTGGGTGGGAACACTGGCAGAACACCCTTTCTAAATGTAAAACAACAAAACAGTCAAATTCTAGGGCAATGCAGGACACCGAGGGAAAACTAAGGTCTGACTAAAGAAGACACTTGGGAGAGCACAGAGGTTCCTCTTTACTTGGTGCTCCAGGGCTCTCAGCTGACCAAAGCTGAAAGGAGAACTCAGGCTGCCAGACACTCTCAGGATGACTGTGTTCTCGCTGTCTTTCTCATGCACCTAAAAAAGCAAGCGGCTCTTCTTCCTCTCCCTGCTGCAGCGCTTAGTACAGAGGCAGGCATGAACATGCTTCACATGCGGCTTTCTTCCTATTTGAGACCCAGGAAGATACCAGCCTAAAATGTTGCAAAAGAAGAAAATAAAGATCATAATTGCTCAGGTTTAATCTCTGAGGCTGGGATGCGTCTATCTTCAACAGCATCTCACAGTGCTATCTGGAAGCCCTTGCCAAAAAATGTAAAAAGATCAGTCCTCCATTTCAAACTCATTAGAGTGGCTGTTTAAAAAGAAAGAAAGAAAGTAAGTTTTGGTGAAGACGCAGAGAAATCCTCGTGAATCACCAGTGGAAACGTAAAACGGTGCAGCTACTAGGAAAAAATCATTTGGTGATTCCTCAAAAAGTGAAATGTAAAATTACCCTACAATCCAGCAGTCCCACTTCTTGGTATATACTGAAAGAATTAAAAGCAGGGACATAGGCCAGGTGCAGTGGCTCATGCCTGTAATCCCAACACTTTGGGAGGCTGAGGTGGGCAGATCACTTGAGCCAGGAGTTCGAGACCACCTTGGGCAATACAGGGAGATCCTGTCTCTACAAAAAATGTAAAAAGTAGCTAGGTGTGGTGACACATGCCTGTACTCCCTGGTACTCTGGGAGGCTGAGGCAGGAGGATCACCTGAGCCCAGGAGGTCAGGGTTGCGGTGAGCTATGATCACGCCACCATACTCCAGCCTGAGTGACAGAGCAGGAACCCATCTCTCAAAAAAACGCTCAGAGCAGCAGCATTGTTCACATAGCTGAAGAGGGAAACCACCCAAATGTCCATCAACAGAAGAATGGATAAACAAAAGGTAGTACAGACCAATACATGCAATTAAATACTGTCTTAAAAAGGAGTGAAAATCTGATTCATGCTGTAACATGGATGAACCTTAAAATCCTTATGCTAAGTGAAATAAGCCAGACGCAAAAGCCCAAATATTGTATGATTCCAGTTATATAAGGTCCCTAAAGTAGTCAAATTCATACAGACAGAAAGCAGAACGGTGGTTGCCAGGTGCTGAGGAGAGGAAGGAACAGGAAGTTACTGGTAATGGGTAGTGAGTTTGTTTGAGATGATGAAAAACGTCTGGAGATGGATGGTGGTGATGATTGCACAACACTATGAAGGTGGTACTTAATGCCACTAAATGGTACACTTAAAATTGTTAAAATGATCAATTCTATATCATGCATATTTATCACAATTTTTAAAAAATCACCTCCCAGCTTGCAGAACGTAGCGTGTAGCCTGGAAAGAAGTTGAGACAATACGTGACTCCTGTGTAACCTTTACCCACCGGTGAATGCCTAGGGAGGAGGAGGCAGTGTTGAGTCAGAAGCCTTTATTCACGCTCCCGAAACAGTGCTGAGTGCAGGCCAGCTCTATAAGCAGAGCTAGTCTAAGAGCCCAGCATCAATGTCTCTTTAAAGAATCCATCCAAACACCATCACACTGGGGCTTCAGGGCTTAACGTATGAATTTAGGGGAAGACTGGGAAAGGAAAACAGAAACTTGGGACCCCAGTTCATAATGCCAAAAGGAAAAACTTAGGCCGAAAGTTGAGTCATGCAAGAAACTATCTTTCCTTTTGTTGACAGGCAGAGAGCTACAGATAAAAGGTTAAATATCTTCACACTCCACGTTCACCTTATCTTGCGTAAGAGCCTAGACGAGTACCTAACTGACCATTCCCCTCCCTGCTCCTTTTGTCTTGGAACCAGTGGATTCAGTAGTGAGACCATACCCTCCCTCTATCCCCTCCAGCCTGCTTTTCCCCTTTCAATACCGAAGCCCTCAAAATCATCTTTGGAAAAAGGCACAGACCTGTCTCCCTGGCATGTTCTTAACCTTGGTAAAATTTCTAAATTGATTGAGACCTGTCTTAGGTACTTTTTGGTTTAGAAGACACAGACATTCAGCCCATAACAATCATCTTCTCACCAATGTCTGCAACACCAACTTTGCAATGATCCCATAGACAAATAGGTCTGTTTCTGGCTTTTCTACTGGGCTCCCAGGCCCATCTGTTTATCTTTGCATCAATAACACGCTGTCTTATTTATTGTGGCTGTTAAATCAATTTCATATCTAGGAGAGTTATTACTGCGTTCTGTGCCTCACCAGTGCTTTAAGGGCACAAAAAATACCAGTGGAAAAGCAAAGACCTCACAAATCCTGAGCAGAAAAAATTCTCAATAGTTGGTCTCTGTTAACAACTTTTAGGAATTTTTTGAGCCTATATTTTCCTTTTTATATCAGCACAAGAGTGACTTATGATTTTTAAAACTCCAATTTAAACCTATTACAATAAGAATTAAAATTCTCAAGAGAAAGTATTATAACATTTTTCTTTGTAGTAGAATGTAAAATGACAGTATGCCTTATAACCTATCTTATTTCAAATTCAGTAAAATTCAGTAATTCCCGACTTGGAAAAAGGGTTTTTTCAATACTGTTAGATAAACATTCTAGGAGGCCACTGTTTTGGTTTAAGCTCCTGCACTAGGTCCCAAAAGACAAGACTAAAAACCAAAATGTAGTTACGTGCTCAAGTTCCACTTCACCAAACCCAAACTGAGTTGGGTTTTTTTTTTTTTTTTTGAGACAGAGTCTTGCTCTGTCACCCAGGCTGGAGTGCAGTGGCAAAATCTCTGCTCACTGCAACCTCTGCCTCCTGGGTTCAAGTGATTCTCCTGCCTCAGTCTCCTGAGTAGCTAGAACTAAAGGCATGTACCACCATGCCCGGCTAATTTTTGTAATTTTAGTAGAGATGGGGTTTCACCATGTTGGTCAGGCTGGTTTCGAACTCCTGACGTCAGGTGACCTGCCCACCTCAGCCTCCCAAATTGCTGGGATTAGAGGCGTGAACCACCAAGTCGGTCCCCAAACTGAGCGATTATCCAGCCTTTCCAGAAATCAGGAGAGAAAGACATCCTGATTCCCAAACAGACCAGTTTCAATCAGCGTCATAGCATTGAAGTCCTCTGTTTTCATCTCTAACCTGGAGTAACCCAATGTTAGCCAATCAGTAAGTTTTCTTTCTTTCTTTCTTCCTTTCCATTTATTATTATTATTGTTATACTTTAAGTTCTAGGGTACATGTTTTGTCTCCCTATCCCTGCCTTACAAGGAAAAAAAAAAAAAAAAAAAACACTGAAATGACCAACTCGCTCTGTCCCTTGTTTCTGCTTTCTCCACCGGTTCCTGTCTATAAAGCTCACCTCCTCTGCTTTGCCCCTTGGCACATTTATTCTATTTTCTGGAAGTGTTGCCCAATTCCAGAATCACAAGTAAAACC
>NC_037672.1:182609098-182705251 GCF_003255815.1 Theropithecus gelada | reverse complement strand
TGGTGATGATGATGATGGTGGTGATGATGATGATGGAGGTGATGATGATGGAGGTGATGATGATGATGGTGGTGATGATGATGGTGGTGATGATGATGATGGTGATGATGGTGGTGATGGAGGTGATGATGATGGAAGTGATGATGATGATGATGGTGGTGGTGGTGATGATGGTGGTGATGATGATGATATAGTCAGGGGTGAGGTACAGTGGTAGCAGTGGAGGAGGAAAACCACTGCATTTCATTTGCATTGTCCTTTATACTAGCAAGTAAAAAGATTCATTTGATCCTCGTAATAGCTTGGATTGGACAGAGGCCTAAATCACTCCCAATCTACAAATAAAATAACTGAGGGACATAAAGTCAGGAATTTGCTCATGGTCACATAATTAGGGATCAATTTTACAGTAAATCCTGTCTTCTGATTCCCATTTTCCTGTTATTTCACCTGATGACAGTGCCGTATACATCACAGAAGTCAGTAAAAGCATTTGTTGAATAAATGAGTGTGATTTCATTGGCCCCTTCTCCTTCCATTTTTTTTCCTACTGACCCAGTGGATCAGGGGAAAAAAAGAGGAAAAAACAGTATGCATTGATGGTGCTGATTTTGCAAGGTAATCATGATTTCAGATATCCTGAAGTACGTCTTGCAGTGCATTTGCATATCCTCACCAGCTCCCAGGACCAACTTGTTCTGTTTAGAGACCAGGATGACTTGTTTATGAATAATGCACAGGGCAAAGAAAAATGATAAGATTCATAAGACAACTCAAGAAAGATTTCCATGACATGCTGCTAGGCTCTGCTTAGGTCCTGGATTTGCGTTGATCGTAGACCAGGGTAGCCTGAATAACAGGTAGAAGTGGTTGATGAGTGTAGGTACCTCAGATAGGTGAGGGTGCCCGAGGGGCCACTCTGAGTGACAACGTTTCCACCTAATCCTCAATATGAAGAAAAACTGAGGAGAAAATCCCCCTACTTCTGCAGAGCACGTGAGCTCTGAGGGATGTTGGTTACGATATAAATGCATTGATGTGGCAAAATGAATTTTAAAGTATTTTGTCTGAGTCCACATTTGATGAGGTGTCGCTGATTAAAATGTGGCTGACTGAAACGATGCTTCTCCACTTAGATTTTGCTTGAATGGAGTTCTTGTTTGGCTTGGTAAGCTACGGACTCTAAATGCTTTCAGGCCAGCTTGTTTAGCCACAGAAAGACTCCCCGGGGTGACCTGGGATGGTTCACTTCCTAGGAGTTTCAGGTGAAGATAGTCTATAGCCACCGAGTGAGGAAGTCTTGAGCAACTAGGTCATTGCAACCAAGAAAATCAAAACCATTCTTCTTTTCTTCACAGTGGACTTAGGCCCAATGTAAAGAACATCTGGAAACAAAAACTGTTTCATTAAACTCAGGAGCGACTCTGTAGTTAGATTTTCAAGTGGTAGTGCTGCTAATCAAGTCATCTAGCCTCTAGATCATGGTAATGCGTTCTCCCCTCCCACAGGCCTGTACACAGGACCTGAGAACAACAAAAAACGTAATACCATTATTCTGAGATACAGGAACTATCACAAAAATGATCAAAATGATTTATCCTAGATCAATAGCAGAAAGAAAAATAACAAAAATGCTGGGAACATTACCATTTCCTTCTGATCGACTTTCAGGAATCTGATCCAAATAAAACAAACAGGAGTTTCCACATTTACAGACAATTCATTAAAACAGTGCTGAAGTAAGAAATTCTGCATAGTATTAAAATCAGGCGATTCTTTAACCTTGGAAGTCATACATTTTTTAAGCCTAATTTCTCATCTGTCAAATAAAAATAATTCCTGCTTGGCAGGTTTTCTATAAGGAACAGATTTAATATTTCTAAAATTTGTAGCTAGTGCCTGGCACATAGTAATCTGCTAAATAAATTACATTGACTGTTATTACACTGTTTTGAAATTATAAATGATACTCGGTACAGAAAAAAACAGAACAAAGTGAACAAATAAATAAAGATGTTCTCCATGTGCCTAATAATTCTCTGAGATTTTAGGCCTTTGAAAGCTGCAATAACTGCTTTCGATGACTGGTGGTCTGAAGCTGCCGCCGGGGCCTGACCTATACCCAGGGGAGGGTGCAGAATCGTGGAGAGCCTGATTAAGAAGCAATGCCTGTATTTGGAGATGCAATGAAACTGCATGTGGTCCTCTCAGAAACTGATGGCTGAAGAGAGCCTGGAAGCCCCCGATCAATCTCAGAAACCATGTGTAGGGATCAGCCTGCCTACCACCCACGTGGGCCCAGGATGCGCTTTGGCATGAGAGTGTGGGTTGGGAGATGTTACTCTGGAAGATTCTAAAAAGAGCAATCAGTCTGGAGGAGATTTGGTAGAATCTTTTCAACATATTACACCTATCCCTTTTTATTGTTGTTGATTCAACTTTATAATGGTAGATTCACTCTAAATCCAGCAGAGGACTCTTTCTGCCAATTCAGTTAAAAAAAAAACAAAACAAAACAAAAAAAGCTTCCAGAGATGCAGGTTAATTGATCTTTTCCACCAGCACCCTGGGAATTCCTCAATGTATGAATTGAGTTCAGCTGAGTTGTCCCTGCGTTGGTTTTTCACAGACCCAACTGCACAGGGAGCCACAGTTTTCTCTCAAAAAGCATAATAGCTGCAACCCCGTAACTGCCGTGGGTTGAATTGTGTCCTCTCCAAAGATACTTTGAAGTCCTGGCCCAGGACTTGTGAATGTGACCTTATTTGGAAACAGGGTCATTGCAGATGTAACAAGGCAAGATGGGGTCATAGGGATTAAGGTGGGCCCCCATTCAATGACTCCTGTCCATATAAGATAAGAGAAATCTGGACACAGACACACACGGGGAAGATGTGTTTGCAGACGGAGGCGGAGATTGGGGTTACACTGCCACAAGCCAAGTCAGGAAACACCAAGATTGCTGGAAGCAGCCAGGGGCTGGTGAGAAGCAGGGGGAGAGAGCCTGGCACTGCCCACACCTCATCTGCTGACTTCTGGCCTCCGGGACTGTGAGAAAAATGTCTGTTGTTTTAAGCCACCCAGTTTGGGGTACTTTGCTATGACAGCCCCAGGGAACAAATGCAGTAAGTGTGGCCATTTTAATACAAAAAATGAGGATCCTGAGATTTAAGTAGGTTGCCCACGATGACCTAACTTGTAAGAGGTATTCCTACCCTGAGATACGGTATCAGCTGCTATCTTTAAGGTGACTTCTCTTAGTAGCTTCACAGATTCCTGAGATCCAATCAGCTGACTTCTCTGCTGGGCCTTTATATCGAACCACAGACAAACCAGCCTGACTTGTTTATTTAAAACTATTCTATTTCATGCGTGCATGGCCTTGAAAAAGACCAAATAAAAATCACACATGATGCCGAATTTATTCCGTTCTTCTTTGCTCTTACTATAATTTGTGACTAATAACACTTTTTTTCCTGTCTCATGGAAATTGAGAAGTTTCATAAAACAAGTCTCCATCTTCTCACTGAATTTTTTTTTAATATTCATCAAAGCTTCCTCCACAGAACATATCAGGAAAACTCAAATCTTTCTTTGACTTTTCATAAAGTCAGTTTACTGTTGCTATTTTTAATAACTGTTTTCTTTCAAAAAATGTGTCAATTCATGGAAGAATATACAAGTAAACCAAAGAAAATTTATATGTAACTCAAGCCCTCATTATTAAGCTTTGTTATTGTTGAGTATACCTCCTCACTGTCTTTTTCCTATGACTATACATCCAAAATTTTACTTACAAAAATGGAATGGTGCCACCATACCTTTTTATGGGCTTATTGTTGTTGCTGTTTATTTAAAGTATAATGTGAACATTGTAAACCAGAAACGTCTGAGATAGGTCTCAATCAATTTAGAAGCTTATTTTGCCGAGGTGAAGGCCATGCCTGGGAGGCATGCCTTTCTCCAAAGATGGTTTTGAGGGCTGCGGTATTTAAAGGGGAAACGGGGGCTAGAAGGGAAAGAAGGAGGGTGTGGTCACGTCACTGAATCTACTTGTTGCAAGAGAAAAGGAGCAGGCAGGGGAAGAGTCCTCTGACACTCCATAACTTGGCACTTCACATAAGATAAGGCGAACACAGAGTAGCTACCTGTGGAGATATCGAACCTTCTGTCTGTAGCTTCTGCTTAGGAACAAAAGGAAAGGCAGCTTCCTGCATGACTCAGCTTTCAGTTTAATTTTTTCCTTTGGCATCATAAACTGGGGTCTTGAGTTTTTATTTTCCTTTTCTTTAATGCCATAATTGGGAAATTCTAGGTTAAAACGTAAAATCACTATACTCCCAGCGTTCTCAGAGCTTTCAGAATGCTGAGCACACTCTGAAACTCTAGGCGAGGGGCGCGGTTTGCAGGATTTCCCAAGCTTGTTTTGCCTGTGGTGCCCCTTGTAGAACAGCCTGTCCTGGAACAGCCTGCGGAAAAGATCATTCTACATAATGACTTTCCAACACTGAGTGTCTCCCCCGGTGTGGATGTGCCACAATCTACTTAGTTAGTCCCTGATCACAGAAGTCAAGTTATTATCATTAATATACTTCTTGCATATTTTTTAAAGTGCCCATCGTATTTCTTTTCTAATATCCCAGAAACAATGTCTGTGCCAGGCACATGGCAGTTGTGCCAGCCTTGTCCTATGCACGTCTGTGAAAATTCACTGAATACAAAAACTACTGAAAACAGAAGCCGACACTCACTTCAGAAGTGCTGCTGAGCCGTCTCTCCTGATGTGCTGGGCAGCATTTCCTCCTCTTTGGGGGTCTCAGGATCTTTCGGTTACCAACAAGGAACACAGAGCTCCAGGCTCGTTGGAACGGTGTACGGCCCAGGCCTCCATTTCCACCACTTTTCCTGGTGATCCTGATGCACACCCAACTGGGGAAACACTACATAAAGGATGACTGTCAAACCCTAAATGTGAATGTCATTCAGAAGAGCTGAACCCTGAAGGTGAAGAATTTTAAGAATATTGTAACCAGCTAATTTCACTTCTTTCTTTTTTCTATACACAGAGTGATAGAGGATGAAATTTAATCTCAATACATTTGAAAGATCTCTTCCAACAAATAACTTAAAAAATAACATCGTGTTACAATGTCAATGGCAGCAGTTTTTTTTCCTTTTTAGTGGAACATGATAGTGGTACGTCTTATAATTTATGAGTTCTTCATTTTGTTGATACCACCTCGGGCAATGAATATGAATACCTTGCACAGGAGAAGGTGTTTGAGAAATGTTGCATAATAGTGACGAGTGATAAAAGCGACCAAAACATCAAACCATGTGAATTACTCCATTAAAACGTATTTCCCAGGTAAATGGGTCCTAGAGCTAGTTTTCTAAAATGCAAGAATGATCACGCCTGTGTTCTTTTTATAACTCTATGGTGGGACTGAGCATGGTGGCTCACGCCTGTAATCCCAACACTTTGGAAGGCTGAGGCGGGCGGATCACCTGAGGTCAGGAGTTCGACACCAGCCTGGTTAACATGGTGAAACCCCCGTCTCTACTAAAATTACAAAAATTAGCTGGATGTGGTGGCACGCGCCTGTAATCCCGGCTACTCGGGAGGCTGAGGTAGGAGAATCCCTTGAACCCAGGATGTGGAGGTTGCAGTGAGTGGAGATCAAGCCACTGCACTCCAGCCTAGGAGACAGAGTGAGACTCCATCTCAAAAAAAGAAACAAACAAAAAAACAACTCACTGGTTTGTTATTTCCAGGAAGATAAGGTCCAAAGTTCTTACCATGAAGAACAAGGTGTTTGAGAAATAGTGACCCATCTACCGTGTCCACCTCACCTCTGCTTCCTGCCCCAACACAGGCTTGTGCCGTTCCCCTCTCGGTCTCCCCTGCACTGCCTTTGCTCCCTGTCTCTGTGCGGTCACAGTTGCCACCTCCTCCACCTGGAAGTCCTGTCCCTGGCTTCCCAGGCCGCGAGCTCCTACTCTTCAGCCACTCGGCTCAGCTCGCGTGTGGCCCCTTGGAGAGGCGCGGGACTGTTCGTTTGCTCTCTCTGCTCCCCTTGCTCCCTGGGCACGGGCAAATCACACTGGAACATCACTATTTGATATTCCCTCATGTTTCACCCACCCGGAAGGTGGGCAGTGCTTTAATCGGACCCTGGATGTGGGTCTTCTTGGGTTAGTTCAGGCTGAAGAAATGCTTGTCGGATTGAATCAAGGGATGGCCTTAATGGGGCAGATAGAATTCGTTCACCTGGGACTCACGTGGCCCAATCATCCACCCGTTTGTTCATTGGGCACTTCTGTATCCACAGCCCAGGTACGATGCTGAGCCCTGGAAACAGGGTGAAGACAAAACAGAAATGATCCCTGCTGTCCTGCAGTTTATAATCTCGCAGGACAGACAGAGATGAAGTACATAAAAGCACAGGTAGATACAACCGTGCAGCGTGTGAAGCCCCGGGACTGCCAGGACTCAGCTACTGAAGTCTGAAAGAACAAGGTGGCTCTTTTCTTAAAGGGCCCTCTGTGTCCGTGGAGAGGCTGTCTGTAAGGCCTCCGTCCCTAGGTGCTTCCCTGCAGGGCCCTCTGTGTCCGCGCGCTGCTCCCTGGCCGCTGTCCCCGTCCCTCTGTGGCCTCAGCTCCCTACTCCTTCCCCAGTGCGGGACTGGGGCACAACACGCCCCTCCTCTGAAGGCCAGCCCTGCCCTGGCAGCCCCTTGGTCAATAAAGTCCCCACTAGATTGTATGAAAATGTTAAATGAGGGAAAGAACTGGGGCTACCGAGAGAATAGGAAACTGGCGCCAATTTAAATGAAAGGGTGGGGGAGGACATCAGCCAGGAAGGGAAGCAGGAGGTAGAAGTGAAAGGTCCTCCTGCCCACTGTTCACGCAGCCTTGAGCTGTCCAGGGGAAGTTCCGGGGAATCTGCCATAAGTTCCCACTGGTGACCCTAGCGCCTGTTTCTCCTTTGTCGAAGCCCGCTGCCCCTCACCGTCTAGACCATTCTTTTGGTCAACACATGCATTTGTGTTGCTTTTTGACGCTCTGGTCTATGTCCATCGGATGTTTCCCACAGTATTAGAAGGTCCCAGAGGTCCGTGCCCACCCAGTGCTGCACCATAAATCAAAGATACAAAATTCAAAAAAAATCTAATACCCTTTTATACTAATTAAATGATTTAATTGGCATAGCCCCCCTCAGAATTAGATAATATGATTATCCTTTCTTATTCATGAGGAAACGGAAGCACAAAGAGGTTAGGTAATTTGCATATCACACAGCTAACAAACTGCAGAATATTGGAATCCACACCATTTATTTATTTGTTCCATAGTGAATGAACAAGTATAGTTTGAGATACTGATATGAAACCAGTATAAGGAGAGATGGCAATGCTTTGAGTCTGTGCTGAGAAGATAAGCACAGTGGCTGGATAGGCAAGGACACCCCCATGTAGGAATGAAGAACGGGTGCTTCCTCAACCCACCGAGTCAGCCTGGGTGATCCCTGCACTGACAGGTAACCAGCCACGACTAAAGGCTCACTGACAATGTCAAGAAATGAGATAGTACTTTCTTTGTACCCAGGCTGACAAGAGCTGGCAGAGGCAGCTTGTTGTCTATCCACTTCCTATTATCAATCTGTTTCTCAATAGTAGAACACTGATTTACCTGGGACCACTAGGCGTCCAGCTGAAAAGACCACATTTTTGTGACTTATCACTCAGGATGCAATGAGGTATCAGCAGAAGTGCTGGGTGGGAGGTGGGGAAAAGCTCTTTCAAAGAGGTCAGCTCCAGTGGAAAATGTGCCCCTTGGCTCTCTCTCTCCTTTTCTTGCCTGGAACATGGACCTGATGGCTGGAGCACAAGTAGCCATTCTGGGCTACAATGATTCTTGAGGATAGAAACCAGTTTCAAAAGATGGCAGAACAGAGGGTAGGAGCTGTAGTCCTGATAATCATGAGGCCAGTTTTCTACTAGCCTTGAACTCCTTATTTCTCACTCCTTCAAGTGAGAGAAAAATATACCTGTCTTGTGTAAGCCCTGTTATTTGAGCTTTCTCTTCTCTGCAGCCAATCCTAATCTTGTGATAAGACTTTCTCATGTGTTACCAAAAATTGAAACACAACTTGGGTTTGTTTCCAATCGTTGGAAGCAAACCGTGTCTTTAATGAAGGAAGAATATAGGAAAGAGTCCACACGCCAAGAGAATAACGGGTCCTAGAGGCAGCTCAGGTATCAGCTCAGACAATTTTTTTAAATCCACCTTTATGCCGATAGGAAAGTTGTTTGTGAAATGATTTTTCATGCTACTTTAAACCTCACAAGGAATGTTTCTTTTTTCTTTTTTCTTTGGTTTTTTTTTTTTTGTTTTTTTTTGTTTGTTTGTTTGTGTTTTTTTGAGACGGAGTCTCGCTCTGTCGCCCAGGCTGGAGTGCAGTGGCACAATCTTGGCTCACTGCAAGCTCCACCTCCCAAGTTCAAGCCATTCTCCTGCCTCAGCCTCCCGAGTAGCTGGAACTACAGGCACCCACCACCATGCCCAGCTAATTTTTTGTATTTTTAGTAGAGACAGGGTTTCACCGTGTTAGCCAGGATGGTCTCGATCTCCTGACCTCTCACAAGGAATGTTTCTAAAGTTATTGTCTTCCTTTGGTGCCGGAAATGTCCAGAAGAATGTTCTCAGTTCAAGGCACTGATCCAGCAATTAGGATGCCAGAGTCTGACTTTTAAAAACATAGGCGGCCGGGCGCAGTGGCTCATGCCTGTAATCCCAGCACTTTGGGAGGGAGAGGCAGGTGGATCACAAGGTTAGGAGATCAAGACCATCCTGGCTAACACGGTGAAACTCTGTTTCTACTGAAAACACAAAAACTTAGCTGGGCATTGTGGCATGCCCCTGTAATCCCAGCTACTTGGGAGGCTGAGGCAGGAGAATCACTTGAACCCAGGAGGCGGAGATTGCAGTGAGCCAAGATTGGGCCACTGTGCTCCAGCCTGGGTGACACAGCGAGACTCTGCCTCAAAAACAAAGAAACAAACACATAGGCACTGAATTCTGACCTGGGTAGGCTTAGTAAAATAATTACCATTCTAGGTTACAGCTCCCAGCCAATATTCTGCAAGCACGCATAGTTTATTTTTCCTACCTGCACATACTCTCACTGGTAGACCCTTAACTGAGCATCTACTATTTCCAGTGTGGATTTGGGGATTTTTGTTTTTCAACAATATTTTCCACTTGGTATTGGACCATTGGATTCTAAAATGTGTACCTGATTGTATTAATACATCACTCAGGCCCATCTTATTATCTTGATCAATGAATCTTACTGAACATGTGCTTCAGAAGCTCTTCTAGAGGACACAAGGTGACCCTCTAATTTTCACTTCTCTGAGATTTGCACATTTGGCAGCTGAGAGCTTTAGCATGAGCCTCTTCAGAGTTTACAGAAGCTGCCCAGTTTCACCCAGCACCTCGTAATTTGTTTCAGTGGCTCAGGTGAAACCAGAAGCATTTGTTTTAAAATCCTTCTTGCCAGGTTTTGTTTGCTGAGCCTGGTATGTTTCGTTACTAATTCAATAATGCCATGACGGCAGAGCCCGGTGCTTTTTCTGTACTGGGTTTGGTGGCATGTTGCCCGGAAGTACCTGGGGGCCACTGCTGCCGCAGGACACAATGCTAAGTGGGAAAGGTCATGGGAGATACACTCTATTAATGTGGTCAGAGTGCCTCTCCAAGAACAAAGCATGGCCCCTCACAGGAGCGTGAAAGCAGCCAGCCCTCTCTTTCCAGGTCGCTTTTTAAGCTTATCATTATGAAGTATAAACAGTCAAATTCCTTGGGAGCAAGTGCAGTCTTTTCTGTGTTGCTTGCAGAATCTCGCACACTGCAGGTTTAATAGAAGCCAGGAGTACTTTTCTTTAGCCACACCTAGATGTATCTGTGTTTTGGGATTGGTTTGCAGAGTTGTGGGAGGGGGTTAATTGTGGGCTGTTTTTTTTTTTTTCTTTTGTTATTATTGGATAACACCATTATTTTTTCCCCACCTCGTACTGGCACATATTAACACACATTTTAAGATAAAGTAGTTCCTGTAAGCTGCTGCAGTCATAGTCATTTGCAAACGCAAAGCTTGATAAACCTGAAATATTTAAAACAATGTTGTTATTATTAGCCAGTGAAGACCGAGCTCTCCAGACTTAGGACTACCTGAAACTTCTTCCTGTACCTCTTGCCACATTTTCCTTGTTCCTCTTAACCTAGAGAGTATACAGAACTTCTAGGGGGTTCTAGTAACTGCTAATGGGCTACACACAGTACTTTTGTGTTAATATGTTTGGCTTTCTCTCCAGCTTTTTAAACAGTTTTGTATTGCTGGTGTTTACATTCCTATCATTTGCCCTCTGGCAAGGTTTTGTTCTTCTATAATCATTTTCTCATTTTAAATTCATTTGACTAGTGAATTTCCAAAAACCCCCAACTCTGCTGGGTTTATTTTGCTTTTGGGCACCTCTGATTTATAAAGATCATTCTGGCTACTGATCAGGGTCATACTTCTTCAGGGGATATGAAGGCATTTGATTAGTAGCCTGTGGGTCAGTCTGCTTTCCAGTGTGTATTTCTTGCTGTTGGAATTATAGAAATAAATCCAATTTGCTTAATTGAGATACTTCAATCCTCCTCCTAAGTCAGTTGTCACATTTCCCATCAATGTTCTATTTTGACATTGTTCATATCGTTGTGAGAGTAACTAAATATGCAAGGTTTAGGAATAACCTTTGGGATATTCTATTTTATTTGTTTTAGGAATTAGAAAATTCAATCTAAGCTTTATAAAAGTCTTTGCTACCTCATAAACAAACCATGCTTAAATTCCAGTCTCTAAGTGAAGTCATACAGCATGTTTCTTTGTTGTGCCAGGGACCAGATCCTTTGGTGGGTCCTAGCTGTGGAGTCTGCAGGAGCAGATGTGACCAGAGAAGAACCTAGTGCTTCAAGCAGTGTTGATTTTGTTGAATTAAGGAAACAGACTAATACGGGTTTCAAAATAGGAACCAGAGGATAAATGGTTTAAGAACAGAATACAGGGAAGCAGTACATGTAGGGAAATAGCAAACTTACTTCAAGAAAGTGCAAAATGTTTCCAATACTCTCTACCAAATTAGCCTCCTCATGATAACAATAATAGTAGTAATCACTTTAGTTACTCCATCACTTATCAACTTCTTTAGTTTCAACTCTGATAGTTATGTCCCCATCAAGTAATCTTAACCTTAACTCTGTGTCTGTTCTAAACGCTATTTTTATTCTCATTTTATTTCATTTTTTAAAACTTTGTATCTTGAAAACAAAAAACAATCAAACTTATAGAAAAGTGGAGATAAGAGTAAAATAAACTGAAAATATTCTCACTTAAGATTCATCAGGTGTTAGCATTTTGCACATTTGTGTTTGCCTTCCATAGATGATAGACAGATGATAGATAGGTAGATAGATTGATTGATGTGTAGGTGTGCATATGGAATAACATAAAATAGAAGCTAGATAAATAGATACCTCTCTCTCTCCATTTATATGTGTGTGTGTATACTATTAGAGCATATATATGTGTGTGTATATGTATTCTCTGATAGTATTATCTTTGAAAATCCTTCTAAACAAATATTTGTTTTAGAAAATCATATTATGGTGTGGTATTCTGTGCTTTCATACTGAACATAATTTCTGAATGCAGATTTTCACACACATTCTGTATTTTCATTTCATAATAAAAACCAAAAGAACTAGCATTGTGAATTATAGAGCTCCCTTTATATGTCAGTGGATGTCTTAATAACCTTCAATAATATCACAAATTTAATTATAATGTTTAAATATATGAAAAATACCTTTATGACCATGTTGTTTAAAATTTCACACTAAGGCAATCTCAATAGAGAAGACAGGCAAAAGCTATGAACAGAAAATTGACAGAAGAGGGAACCCCGAAAACCATCGAAAATGAAAAGATGTTCAATTTGTCAGTAATTAGAGAAACACAAATTAAAACAATAGTGAGCTATTACTCTGCACCTATTATGTTAGCAAAATTTTAAAACTAGATAATGCTAAGTGTCCTTGTCATATCTGATTGGACCAAGGCACAGGGCAGCCCACATATAAAGCTGCTGGCCACATAGGTGGGATCTCATTTGACTCAGAAAGATGGGCTGGAAAAATCATATTTGTCTCTTGGAAATCTGTATTTAGCACATTTTAAAACAAACACGTTCGGAAGGAGAATAAACATCAGGGACCCAGGCTAGGCAGGGCCTGAGGCCAGAGCAATGCCAATGGGCCTCAGTGCACCAAGTTACAAGGGGAGGGGCTTTGAGCAGGCGAAGGAGCCAAGAGCCTTGGAAGAACAGAGCTGCGGCAGAGTGATGTGTGAAGACCAGTAGAGATGCCGACAGACATACCACGGGGCAAAGAGCGGAAAGGGATTCGTCTCCGTTCCTGCCAGCTTCCCAGTTCTGGTTCAGGGATGCCTGGGGATTTCCAGTTCTCTTTGGAGAAGCAGTAATTGGAGGTATAGGGGAGGAGGAGATACAAGAAAAAGGATGAAGGCCTTCGAAATTCCAAAGGAAAATGACTTCAGAGATTTGTTTGTTTGTTTGTTTTGCTACTAAAAACAGAGACAGAGTCTCCCTCTGTTGCCAAGCTGGAGTGCAGTAGCGTGATCTCAGCTCACTGCAGCCTTGACCTCCCAGGCTCAAGCAATCCTCCTGCCTCAGCCTCCCGAGTAGCTGGGACCACAGGCGTGCATCACCATGTCTAGCTAATTGTTTGTTTGTTTGATTTTTTTTTTTTTTTTTTTTTGTAGAGATGGGGTCTGTTGCCCAGGCTGGTCTCAAAATCCTGAGCCCAAGTGATCCACCTGCCTCAGCCTCCCAAAGTGCTGGGAGTAAAGGTGTGAGCCATGGTCAGAGATTCTTATACCTTGCCAACCAATCAATCAAGTGTGAGGGTATAAAGACATTTTCAGAGATACAATGAAAAGAAAAGCCACCCTAAAACATCAAATGCACCTAGAGTTTTCTTGATATCCTTTTGTAACATGCCAGCGTTTTGTCAAAATCACTTAAGTTCTTCTGAAGTGATAAGTCAACAAATGGGTGATATTGAAAAGTGAATTAAAACACAGATTTCACACCAGCCAGTCATCAGTCCCTATTCATAGAGTGTTGTAGGTCCTCATTCAAAGGCATTGAGAAATTAGAATATTCCAAGCATGGAGGGCAAAGAAGACATGGACCAGATTGGCTTTCGGAGAGTAGACAGAACAGTCTGGGAGTCAGACATGAAAGGAGAACTGCTAAGAAGTCCCAGGGCGTGACAAGGCCTGTAATAGCAGAGGTGGACCCCAGTACAGGGGAGGCACAGAAGAGGTTGCTCAGACTCCACCTGGGAGAGTCACTAGCGAGGTGGTCAGTGCGGGCCAGGTGTTGGAAGATAAAAGGGGAGGCAGATTGGGATGGAGGTTCAACGTGCTGGGGCGAGGAACAGTCAGATTGAGAAGCTTTTAAATAGTAGCAGCATCTGCAGGGCAAGGAAGCGTAAAATGGTATGTAATTCAGGATTCTGAAATGTGGGCAGTGAAGAGTAGAATGGGAGGCTGAGGGTGAAGGCAGGGGGCACGGTCAGCAACAGCAAACGCAAAATCACTTCAGGGAAGGGAACTTCTGTGAGAAAAGGCAGGCTGGCTGGAGGCGATCCGAAGCAAGCGGTGAGGACTCTCCCGAGCAGGAAAGCACCACCCACTTGTCTGGCGGGGATATGCTGACCTTGGGTGGCCCAGACCTACCTAATGTCAGTTGGGTTGGGGAGGAAGGAGAGCGGGCATCCCCAAATCTACATCCACAGGATTCCTACGCAGCCAAAATTTGGGAATTAATACTGAAGGCAGGAGTGTTAACATGGGTAGGGAAACGCAATACTAACAGAATCCTAAATCAGTGACTACTTAGCAAATAGAACATCTGTATTTACAAGTCCAAAGTGTTAACATAACTATTTCAAACAGATTGCTAGAAACAAAAATAAATGGGACAGTGCCTTGGAAACATATCAGATAGAATATGACTGGTGAGACAGTCCTGAAAAAGAAGACAAGGCTGGGGGTTTTGTAGAAGATTGAAATTGTTCATGACATTAATCATCGTAGATTCCCAGAGGGGGTGAAATTTTATGAACGGGTGGAATGTGATCCATCTTACTAAGGAAATAAAACTATTCTTGCCTTGAAGGTAATGTTTAAAGTCAAAGAATTTTTAATTAGGTTCTGAGTTTTTAAAAAGAATTTTTAATTTACAAATGAGATTGAGTTAAAGAATCATTTTCACCGGCCGGGCGCGGTGGCTCAAGCCTGTAATCCCAGCACTTTGGGAGGCCGAGACCATCCTGGCTAACACGGTGAAACCCCGTCTCTACTAAAAAATACAAAAAACTAGCCGGGCGAGGTGGCGGGCGCCTGTAGTCCCAGCTACTCGGGAGGCTGAGGCAGGAGAATGGCGGGAACCCGGGAGGCGGAGCTTGCAGTGAGCTGAGACCCGGCCACAGCACTCCAGCCTGGGTGACAGAGCAAGACTCCGTCTCAAAAAAAAAAAAAAAAAAAAAAGAATCATTTTCTGCAGCAGAAACAATAGGATTTTTTAAAAAATCTATTTTAAATTGCATAAAAAGCATCTTAAAGTAATCAGATAAGTTGAGCCATAAGTAAATGGATATTTAAAGATCTTATTAAAATATTCTACCTGATTTAGTTATTATTCTGACCCTATATAGCAATTCCCAGGGTGTTGTTTCAGTTAAGTGGCTCTAAGATTATCATTTAAAAACAAAAAGTGTAACTCTCCGATTTGCAGCTCTCCACACTTACCCTGACTGAAGGCGGGGCTTGTTTGACAATGCTTCCAGTTAGGGTCTCTTAAGTGATTTGCATGTTATTAACCTGGATAGCCACTAATAGGGCTTCGCTTCCTCGATTTCATACACAGCCCTGGCTCATATAAAAAAGAGTTCTTCAGGAGAGCGGAAAAATCAGAGCACTTCCACTATCGGTGAAATGTGTAGAAAGATAGCAGAAGCTACCCTCCTCAAAAAAATGATGAGTTTGATGAAAAGAAATTAACAAGCTGTGTGGGTGTGCGGCACATGATCAGCCATGCTTGCTAAGTCTGTCTGTTGGTTGTTGCTATGGCTACGAAAAGCCAGTGGAACCCAATGAGCTGTCTGCAGCAGTGCTGAGAGGACCAGCCATTTTACTTATGGAAAACAGTGTGGCATATTCTGCTGAGCTTTACCCTGGAAGAAGCCTCTTTTATACATCTCTTCAGGGAAGAGAGAAGCAATGGGCATGTTAGTATACAATGATCACAGCCACGCAGGCCTGCAAGCTGCCGTTTGGACAGGCTGTTGACTGCTGTTCCAATTAGCTGATTGGAGAACGTGGAATGCAGAGTGATAATGCTGCGTATCTGCTATCAGGCAGCAGCACAGGTTTTTGTCTTGGGAAGGCAAGCTTTCCCTGCAATATTATCTCAGCAGCTCCCTAGCTGCTTACCCTGAAAACGAGGGATCCAAACGGAGGGTGTTGCCCTCTGCTAAGGCTGGTCCTGTGCGTGGTTGTAGCATATGAGCGGCAGGTCTGAAAAAGCAGGTGTGTGCTGGGACGGGCACTGGACTGGAACGCAGGCGGACGCTCTCGGGTTTACCTGCTTCCTGTTAACAGACTGTGGGCTCCCAGGGCATATGTCTGCACGCTGAGGCCGAGGCGGAGAAGGGGCTTCCTGGGCATCCCACCACACTGACAGAGGTAAGCTTTTTTGACCTTTTTGAAAGCACAGCATAAAAATAACTGGGGCAAAACTTGGCCTGAAAGATTTACATTGATTGTGTGATTTGGATTTACCAAACATACACAGACACACACACACACAAGGCACACACATTTCTAGAAAATAGTATCAGAGACATAGAGTGGTTTCAATGAATTTTGGTTCTAGCAATTGGAAGATAAAAAACATTACCGATATGCTTTGGGGTGTAAAACCAGTGTTTGCTGTTTGAACAGACTACGATAGCTTGTTCTGAACCGTCTTCACAGCCAACAACATTTCTCACTTGTGAACAATGGATTCTTTTGTGACCTGCACTTTGACTTGTATTCAGAGAACTACATGAAAAAGCAGTGGCACATAAATTGTGAAGCATTTCTTTTTAAGCCTCGTAAATGATTTATTTAACTCTTAACACACCTATGTACACATTTAAACTAAAGAATGCTGTTCTCTATGTAGGTCATAATAGCCAGTGGATTTTGTACTTGCTTACCCTGGACTGAGTGTCCTGGTGTCCTGTTTGATTTAGCTGGGGTAGTTGTAAAGCAAACAGTGTAGGTATTGGAAGCTGTTCACACCTCCTTCCCGAGTATCTGCATGCCTTGCTGGCCCAGAGCACAAGACCCCTATTGTGCTCCCCCGGCTCAGAATCCAAGGAAAGAAAGGAAGCGAAGTCTGTGCATTGAGCTGTAGGACAGCTGAGGTATGTGGCAGTAAAACTTCTTTTCTTGCACAATTTTTCTCACAAGCAGATAGGTTTCAGAGAGAGTGAAACCAAAAATACCACACACCTCATACAAATGTGCGCTCATACTTGCAGCAAATGTTTGCTGTCAGTTGCTTCATAATAACAGCACAGACCCTGAATTGCAGGAGGAATTGCCTTGTAGTGAGTATTTCCTTGATTTATAGTCTCTTAGGAACAAAGCTATTACTGTGGATTGAAACTGGTCAGTCAAATCAAAATCCCTGGTAAGGAAATGACCAAGTAAGGATCAGATTCTGTTTCAGCAAACATTTCAGCTTTACCCAGGTCAGTTCTTTTGTTATTTTGTTGTTTTGTTACCAAAAATGTCAGATCACTTATAATACTATTGAAATTATTTAATAAAAATGTTTGGTTGAAAACTTTGAATAAAACCCCTGTCTCCAAAAGATGGAATCTACCACGAAATTTAAAATAAGTAGTAACTGAGATCTACTTCTAAGAAGTTTGTTTTTATTTGCTACCTTTTTCCTCAAAAATCTGGATGACACGAGAGTCTCTTTAGAATTTTAAGTATAATTTTCACTGATAGATATGAGCATGAACCACCTGTTTCACAGATGCAGCTATGTTAATATGTCCTAAGATAAGAGAGTACTAAAGCATAGGAAAATAGTTTTCAAAACTTTTGTTCTAAATGTCAAAATAGTCAAACTATAAAGATACAGACTAAGAATCTCAGTGGAGCGAACCACGTTCAAATGTTTAATGATAAGTGTATGCCTATGTGGGTCATAGGGGATAAAATGGTGACACGACGGCCTTGTACTTCGTTATGTTTAACATTCAAAGGAAAACTAAATGAACAGACTTAATTCTGAGTCCAATTCTATGAGTAAAAATATCAGCTAAGTAAGTGATTCTATATGAGCTGAATGAAAGGTAGAGAAAATCTCTCTCCAGTTTAATTTCCTTCAAAGCTTTGCATTGCCAGAGGATTCCTTAGAATTGACACAGTGCAAAGACCTGCAGCAAGCACCTGATTTCCTGTTAATTTTTCTTGGGGGAGCCTTTAGAAGAATGAGGTGTAGAAATATCCAGGGCACACCTGACTGCTGTGTCTGTTGCCTTGATGGTGGCACCAGGTGAGACAAGAACCTTAGCCCATGGGAAGAATGGCACACACTTTATTCTTGTGCAATTTCTTTCCTGTTTGTATCCTTTTAAGATGACTTGCTATAAAAAGATGAGCATTTTAAGTTCAATTCTGCATAGCGCATCTACATGGTTAATAATTCAACAATTTTGAGAACCAGATTCAGAGACATAATCTCTATCTTTCAAGACTTAGCACCTTTGCTTATGGCTATTTTTAGACTCTTATTTTCTGCCACTTTCCAACTCTTCTGCTGGCAATATCAAATATTCCGGAATTTCCAAAACACACTGTATCAGACTTTTTTTTTTTTTTTTTTTTTTTTGCAAATGCAATGCCCCCTGAAGAGTCATTTCCTTTAAATCTCCCCTGCAGTGACAGCTGCTTTCATACGCCCTTCAAGTCCAGCTCAGACATCCCCCCACAAACTGTCCCCCACCCTGTTTGGCTGTATCTGAATCTTCTAACTTTCTGTCTACTGCACCATATTGCATTTGTCTCTGTTCACAGCCTTCCAGAGCTTTCCTGGCCTCTGATTCTAAAGTACTTTGTCCCGTGTCCAGAATTTGGCATTCAGACATTGTACTGGTAACTTCAGACTTCAATATTTTCCTGTTAGTTACTGTAAATATACACTTGACCTAGAAATAAAGTCCTAATACTGCCTTTTATCAAAGAAACTCAAAACATTTGAAAAACAATGAGGCTGTCATTTTTCTGCTTTAAAAATATGACTTCAGGACCCCAATTTCATGAAAGCTACAACTGTCCTATAATAGATCCAAATTTCCTGAGGGAAAATTTTACAATGTATGTTTTAAACAAAACAACTTGAATGTTTTAGTATATGGATAATAGTATTTTTCTATCCATAGCTATTATAAAATGTATAGAAAAATCCCTATTACAAATTTGTTGTGGAATCAGACTATTTAGAACTAATGCCGAATTGATGATGATTAGCAGCCAATTATAATGTAAGACACTTACGAAGTGGTTTTTCATGCTGAAACCAGGAGAAAGTAAAGGTCGTAAACTGGAAAGAGATTAAATAATTGAAACGAAGTCTACAATAGCAGCATTTCTTTTAATGTTCCTAAATAAACTAAAAGGTGACTGGAAATCACTAGTTATGTTACACTAGTTATGTTACCCTACAACTTGAGTACCTGGGTGAGGCAGCGAATATTCTCTTAGTGTCACACTTGACATAGGTATAGGTTTGGTTATAGATACTTCCTACCCTCTGTTCCATATTAGATAACATTATTATTATTTTTTAAATAAGCCTGATTTCAGTAGTCTTTTTATGAAAAAGCTACCACAATCAAAAATAAAAATGTACCCATAATTTTATGAAGAAGTTATACATAATTCCTTGTCTTTAAGAGATCTGTGTTGAAAGCAAAAGTTCTAATTAATACTGTATGAATTTTTGCATATAAAGTAGAACTGATGAGGAAGTTTAAAATGTCCTGATATTTGGAATGAGAAAGTGAAATATTTAGGAAATTATTTAAATTCATATTTCTAGACATTATGGCATTCATTCCAGCATTGAGTTTTCCAATAAAAGTAAGATAAATAGCAATTCTTAATTATCATGCTGTCCTTTAAAGCTTTATTTTGGCTATCTTCCAGCTGATTTTAGTGTACAGCATGCTATAATTAAATAATAGCTAAAGATGGAATTGGTTCTATTCATCTTAAGGACTAATCATGTTTAATCAATTATTTTAAATTGTATACAGTAATTAGATTTCAGAAACCATGATTTTGTAATATGCCTGGACTGTTTCTAACATTTTCTATTTTAAGTCACTCACAACGTTTTTAAAGGCCTCAGTTATGTCTAACTACATTGATAGTGTAATGAAATGAATTGCACTTGGATTTTATAAAGAAGAGTTGTGATATATGATTGTGTTAGATAACTTTCTGCAAGTTCCTCAAACTAACAATTTAATTATGGATATGCTTATTAAATTCTAAACTGCTACTGTCAAGTGGAAAAATACAGATAAACATGATTTCAAAATATGTTTTTCTGTATTATTTCTGAAAAACTCAAGATGTACATGTAGTTAAAAGGAAACCCTTCTGTAACTATTGAGTTCTGAATATTGGCAAATAAGAATTTCAGCTTAAGTTCAATTAAGATGATATTTGCTGAATAAATGACAGGCAACCAGCAAAGACAGGTTTTTCTTTTGGTGTTTTGCAGCGTGATATATCCATAGGGCGCGCTACCACACTTCCCTACACCCTGACCTTCAAAACTGAAATCTACTAGTTTACCAAGTAGGAATTTTGGCCAAAAAAAGCAGTGGTTTCCTCTTCCCTATACAGGTGAGGCTTCCATAAATTCAGCACTAAATTCTGTTCCTTCGAGAAGCATGATTTGATCAAAAATTCAGAAAGCTTTCACTTTCCTGAATCCAATCAAGGGTCTTACTTTCAAAGAAAACTTTCCCACCTCAAAAACACAAAAACAAAATAAAAAAGAAAGAAAACAAAAAGCCCTGGTAATGTTCTCATTATAGTTTCTAATTTATCTTTATATATTCATATTATAATTTAGGGAAATTTATTTGTAATAAAGAACGTTAGTTGAAAGTCTCAGTGATTTTTTTTTTCTGCTCATTTATACTGTTGCCTGCTTATTAAATTTTTGATTTTTAAAATTCAATTAGAAATTCAGTTTTTCTCTCTTCCCTCTGAGGTGTTTTCCCAGTGCTTAAATTACAAATCTTATAATGAATTATATCCTCTGCTTTGCATGGGAGAGTTCATCCAATCCATTATTAGAAATAATTCTTCTTTTCCGGTTCCTTGTCCTAGTACATTTTTTCTGGAATAGTTGAACTTGAGGACAGGGGCAACATACACCTGTCAGGTTCCAAATCTTCTGATGGTCTATTCAATTCAGCATCCCTCAGAGACTAATATAGCTGCAAGGATCAGCTGCAAGGAGTCCAATGAACTATAGCAAAAATAGGCTGCTAGCCAAGAGCTGTGCCACTTGTGAAGATCCTATAAGAAAGAGTACAAGCATGGGATGCTGTGAAGAATGGCAAGTGTTTTAAATGCACAGAAAAAAAAAATACATTCAAATGAGATTGTAGCTATGTTGGAGAAAATTTATTAGTAGAAATGTTCATGCTAGTCTCCTGTAAACAGAAGTCCCTGTACTTACTTCCCGCCGAGGACAGCTGGCTTCTTGGAGGCACTGAGTCCTCTGAAGAGGTGACAGCACAGAGGCCACAGCCTGGCTGGCGGAGACACACTTCATTAAGCCTTCGGCTGCACGGAGAATCCTCTTCACCTATTCAGAGGAGTCAGTGACTTCTGCCTCATTGGGTCTTTTTAATACCAGATCTTTCTACTTCATACAGGTGGCCTACACTTTATACCACCAAACAATGAGAGTTTAAGAAAGCGACACTCGGCTGCTTAAAGTGAGCCTTCTTGGTAGATTATCAAGATGCCTTTACACCTAATTATTTCAGTTCTCTGTGCTAAAGTTAACAAGGGAAAGGAGATTAGATAACAATAACCTCCGCTGTACTTGTGCTAACTGTGTCATCTGGTGCAGGGTTTGAGCGCTTCCCAAAACGCGTACATTTAACCTGTCAGATGTATTCTTGCACTATAGTAAATACTATGTGTTTTAATTTGCTCAATATCTCAAAATCCAGGTTTCACAATTTCTATAGCATAGTATTACTAGGAGTTAAGATGCAAATGGTGTAACTACTTGGTTGCTCTGCTACAGTGTGAATAGACCGGTGTTGTTTGATGTACCTAGAGCACCAGACTTAAACCAGTTTACGCAAAGGGAGGTCAGGAGAGTGGTGAATGGCGAGAGAATGGAAAAAGGTACAGGTTACTTCTGCAGAACAAAAGTTACAGGGAAAATCAACTCGCTTTAGAATGGCAGCCGGAACAGACAGGCCCTCAGCAAACAGGTCAACATACTGCATATTCAGTCAGTATTTGATGAATGAATGAATGGCTTACAGCAACCAGATCTTCCCCAGTGTTGTGCTCATGCTAACACAAGATTAGAAAATGCTCTTTGAATTTAGAGATAAAGTGACAATTCAGACATTTTTCTGATTTTTTTTTAAATCATAAAACAAAGGAGGAGAAAAAACATATGAAAAATTTTAAAAGGCTATTATTAAAAATATATAGATATATAGTCTCCCTGGTGAGAAGCGCTATACTTTAACAATTATATAAGACAGAAATATTACCAGAAGCATAGATAAAGCTCAAATGCAGCACATCATATAGTGAATAATTCAGAAGAGAAGAAAAACTGATTTCTAATCTCTACTTTTTTTAAAGCCTCTTGGTACGGTCACATTCATCAAGAAATATAATCAACCTAAAGAGTTAAAATTTTCTTTTTTAAAATAAGAAAGAAAAGTTTAAATCCAGAGTTGTAAAATTGAAGATCTTTATTTTAAGGCTTTAGAATATAGTTGAACAGAGAGTTCAAGATAGAAAGAGGTATCAGTCTGGGAAGATCTTTTCAAGTTAAAAAAACCATAGAAGCTGCAAGACCTTATATAGTCAATCAAAATATCTGCTTCTGATTTAACTCAAGAAAACAATAGAAACCTATTAACTAGTTTCAATCAACTACGCAAAAGATTATTCAAAAAAATGTTCAATTTGTTCACTCCAAAGGATATTGATAGTAATAATAATTTAGATAGATTTTACTCTGTACTAGCTACTATCCCAAGAGTTTTATGTATATTAACTTTTAATGAAAAATCTGGAAAATCACAAAATCTACAATACCAAATACTAAAAAGTAGGGACTTTTAAGGACATTTACATTGGAATTTCTCAGAAACATTTTCTGCAATCTTAAGTTATTTCCCAGAGTGGGATTTAACAAACGTCACATTTAATCACTTTGTCTTAGATGCTCCGATACCACTTTACATATTGTATTATTTTTATATCATGTTAATGAAGTTTTTTGACGTGTCCAATCTTCCCATGTGAAAGTGACCTCCATGGGAGAGCCGTGTTGTTTACGTGTTTTTACCCATCATCTTGCCATGTCCACTACCAAGACTGAATGAAGGAAGGGTGAATAACTAGGCCAAGCAGGTTATTGTAATAAATAAAATTTACACCCGAGGAAAGGGACGTGGTGAAAGCACTGTAAACTGTGTGTAATTCCATGTGACTTTCATCATGAGAAAACTAATCTGGTCTACGTATCTTTAAATGTTTGTTTTGTTATGGATTCTTTGTTTGTTTTTGGTTAGTGTGCTTTTTGGATAAAACACTAAGCTAAATATCAAAGCAACCCTTTTTAAGTCATCGAGACTTTTTCAACAGAGGAAATCATGACGCAACCAAAAATGATTTGGCTCATTTAAACCACTTGTAGAATTTTTCCTCAGAATTTAACCTTTTGAACAACTTAACTACGCATGAGTTATGTCTGACAGTTAAGAAAATAATAAAAATATGAGAAGGCATACTTATCTTCTTTGTCAGAGAAACCATATCTATTTTGGGAAAAGGGCTTTCTTAGGGCAATAACTCAGATGACTGATAATATATCCTGAATTCTTTCACACTCACTTTATTTAGAAACATAACTTTTTATATGATATGTGTTCTGAAATCTGATTATATCACTCACTGACTTCCTTTCCACCACAGATTTAATTTTACAAGACTAATATAACTCATTTATATAATGATTAATATGGCTTTTTTAATTAAAAAAAGTCTTCCTTCTAACGTGTGCCAAGAAGTTTGACTACATTTTAAATTAATTTTTAGATTTATTGGCAGAAGAGCAGAATCACCCTCATGTTATAAAAGCAAATGACAATCAAAGCCATAAATAACATAGTTTAGTTTGAAAACTCACCTTCCTGTTGACCCGAAGTCCCAAATGTCCTGTCAGTGCTTTATATTGATAGTTATCTGGTAAAATGATTGGATCTATGTATTACTATGTGGTATAATATTACATCATAATGATTTTCAACCCCAAGCTTGTGCTTCCTTTGAAGATCGAATTAGGAAAACATACCCTTAACACTGTGCCTCACCTTTTGTGGCTCTGGTATTTAATTTTGCAACTGTCAAGAACAAAAAGATTATGATCATAAAATTATGTTTCCTGGGGAATGTTCTGTTTATGAACTGCCTCATTCCCAGGCTCCTCAGTCATGGTATTGTCTTCTGCCTTTAGCCCAGCCTGTGAGAAGAGGTGTTGGATTTGCATGGTGCAGAAAAGGCCTGAGAGGAGGACAGAACAGGAGCTTAAGGATAGGACCCAGAGTGACTCTGGCCCTTTAAGTATTTGTTACCAATGGGATCACTCAACCACTAGAGCTTGTGAGTTCAGTAGGAATTAGGAAAAGTGTTGCTTTGAAATTCAAATGTTTCTATTTCCAATCAAAAGCAAAGCATTGGAGAAATCTGCATACACTCTAGTTAACCCCTCAGAGAGTGAAAGAGTATTTTATTTGGTCAGCAAAACAGAATGGCCCCTTGTTGATTGACATGGAGAAATATCACCCCTTTAAACGTCAGATTATTAATTTGTCAGTGCATTCTCTTGGGAAATCAGAATTTCATCTGGCAAGTGTCATGACAGGTGACAAATGATTTTTAAGACTGTCACCAAACTATATCTGCCCAACAAACAGATCAGTACCATGAGTTCCTAACTGCCAAGTGGCCCACAGTATCTGCAGTTTGCCTTCCTGGTAGATGGGCTTGAGCAGGCGATGACGAGTTCTCTGCTCTCCTCTTCCAGACCTTGAAGACTGTTGTCCCATTTGTTAGTATGTTAATGTAAGTTAGCTGCTGTGTCCTTTCTAATTTGTTTGGTATTGAAAGGATGGTCTTGATAGGGAAAGTAGAGAATGAGAAAGACCTAAGTTCTGGGTAAAACATAACGAGTGGCCAGACCCAACTGTGGATGTCGAAATTGTAACTGTATATTAAAAAAAGATACTTGCATTTTCACATCATTTGCTTATTCATTTATTACACATCCATCAAGGACCTCCTATGTGTTTAGAGTGGAGGAAAAGATGAGAAAATAAGCCAGGAAGTCATTGAAAGAGCTTACAGTTTAGTGCAGGAAGACAGGAACGCTACTTACTATAATTTAAGATAGAAGGTGATGGAGTGCTATAAGGGAGATATAATCAATGCATTTATTTATTTCTTCAAAAGACATGCACAGAAGTAACTTATACAATAAAGAAACTCTTTGATCATCTCAAGCGATGGAGTTCCAGAAGATGATAATACATTGCTCAGAGAAGGGAAGTTTCTTAGAGGATCAGGAAAGATGAATTAGAGAAAATGGTATTTTAATTGGGGCTTGAACAAGGTGGGAGTTTGACAATAGTTTGGAAATGCAAGCTTTGTAGCATCAAGAATTGTTTTATACAACTCACATTTATTTGGCATCCACTCAGTGCTTTCATGTAAATTGTTGAGTCTGGCTCAACAACTCTGGGAGGTACGCACTATCGTCACTGTTTCACATGAGAAAAGAAGAAACTGAGGCTCAGGGAAATGCTCATTGGGTTTTACCTGTTATGAGTCAGTGGCCAACTTTGAGATGAACTTTTTGGAAAGAACTTTGTTCTTGACAGTTGCTAAAGTGCTGAGATTAAAGCACACGGAAAGATTAAGAACTCTGTTTACAACTTACGAGCATCTCTCTCACACACACACACACACACACACACACACACATAATTCAGTTAAAAAATGAGCAAAGGGCTAAAATAGTTTTCCAAAGAAGACATACAAATGGCAAACAGGCATATGAAAAGTTGTTCAACATCACTAATCATCACGGAAATGCAAGTTAAAACCACAATGAGACACCACCTCACAGGTGGCTATCACCCAAAAGTCAAAAAAGGTAACGAGTGTTGGTGAGGATGTGGAGAAAAGGGAGCCCTTGTAAGCTGTTGATGGGAGTGTAAATTGGTACAGACATTCTAAAAAATTGTGCAGTTTCCTCAAAACATTACAACTAGAACTACCATATGATCTAGCAACCCCACTTCTGGGTATACATACAAAGGAAATGAGTAAATATGGAAACAGCCTAAGGACCTGTCCATGGGTGAATGGATAAAGAAAATGTGGTATATATACAAACAATGGGAAATTATTCAGCCCTAAGAAAGAAGAAAATCCTGCCATTTGCAACAACATGTATGAGGACATTATGCTAAGTGAAACAAGTCAGACAGAGAAAGACAAATACTGTATAATCTCACTTACATGTGGAGTCTAAATGTTGATCATAGAAACAGTCAAATGAGTGGTGGTTGCCGGGAATTGGTGGGGGGAGGAAAATGAGGTCAAAGGGCACAGACTTTCAGTTATAGGACAAATAAGTTCTGAGGATCTCATGCAGCATGGTGACTGTAGTTAATAAAACCGCATTGCACACTTGCAGCTCGCTAGGGGAGTAGATCCTAAATGTTCTTACCATACACAAAAAAGATAACGATGAGAAGTGATCACTAACTTGATTGTGGTGATCATTTCACAGTACACACATCAAAGCAGCCCGTGGTGCACCTTAAATGTCTGCAGCTTTGTCAATTATACTTCAATACATCTAGGGAGAAAATGGAGTATGTTTCTAAGGGTGTGGAAGCAACAGGTGCAACTAGGAAATAAAAGGATGGAGGGGGCCCAGCTAAGAGAGCAGAAAGAAAAGAGGAGAGAGGGAGAGAAGTGAAGAAATGGGTTTGTGATGGCAAAGAGCTAAGCCCACACAGAGCCCTGGGGAAGGCACCAGCAGCAGAGAAGAAAGTTGCAAGGGAAGCAGGGCTACCCCAGCAGCAAGATCCCAGGGAGGGCAGCAAAGAGATAGGCCCAGGGACCAAGGCCAGCCCAGCTGACAGAGGGCAGACTGCGACCTCTGGGACACTGGAATGAATTGAGCAATGAGCTCCACTGCTGAGAGCCAGAAGGATGGTCAGAGAAGTTCCCAGCGGCCGCCCAGGAACGGCACTGACTCACACTCTCCTCCTTTATATACTGCGTCTGAAAGTCAAAGACGCATTTAAAATTATTATATAAATCTCTGTGACTTAGAAAGTCTGATATAGGTGAGATTTCTTGGATTCAGTCTTTTTCATTGAGGAGAATATGTTATAGGATGATTGCTAATGGTTAGAAGCATGAACTTTTTTGTATGTTTTTTGAGATGGAGTCTCGCTCTGTGGTCCAGGCTGAAGTGCAGTGGTGCGATCTTGGCTCACTGCAACCTCCACCTCCCCTGGCTCAAGAAATTCTCCTGCCTCAGCCTCCTGAGCTGCTAGGATTACAGGCGTGCACCACCATGCCCAGCTAATTGTTGTATTCTTAGTAGAGATGGGTTTCACCATGTTGGCCAGGCTGGTCTCGAACTCCTGGCCTTAAGTGATCCGTTCTTAACCTCCCAAAGTGCTGGGATTACAGGCGTGAGCCACTGCACATAGAAGCATGGACTTTGGACTCACACATTGTCGGGTGGGAGTTCTGGTTTAGAAACCTGATTGCAGTGAAGTGAGCCGAGGTACAAAACCCCCTATGCCACAGTTCCCTCATCTAAATGAGTGTCGCCATAGTCCCAGGCATTAAAGACACGTGTGTTGGACATCGACGAGAGCACTGCATCTGACATAAAGAAGGGTCTCACACACGTCAGCCACTGCTGGTGTTGGTTTTTCCTGGGAGTTTATAGAAAGACTGTCTTCCGAATTCCCGTGCTCTAGTTACTCGTCTCTAAGTAAACTCTGGAGTCTTGAGAAGTCATGCGCGTGTGTAGTTTAAGGGATGAGCAGCTGCTTCTGCCACTCTTCAGGGAGATCCTAGGCACCACTACAGTTCGTGTGAAGAGTAAGTCTCAGTGGCCTCAGCGGGACTCTAATGCTCATCCTACCATTTGCAGTGTTCGATCTGTGATGTTAAAAGACTCAGGCTTCCCCTCTTACATACTATTTGTTAGAAAACTCCCCAAACTATGTGCCCGGTCTGCTACCACTGTAGCCAGTGTCACTGGGCATCTCACTATTCTCTGACTGTAACTGGTACCACAGCATCAACAGGTTCTCTAGAACGCAGACAATAGAAAGGAGTTGCTGGATTTGTCAAACTGTAAGTGGATCTAATGCTTATCGTTTTGGCCTGTTGGGTGGCTCTTCTTGGTGGAAGGTTCACAACCTGTCACTGACTCCAGAGCTTCTACTTACCAATTTCAGAAAACTGGGTTTAGAGTGTTTCCTCTGAGTGTTCCTTCATGAGCTTTTACGAGGCGAAGTCTCCTTCCCTATTTCCAAGATGGATACTTTGGGAAGGTAACACGTTCCCGTTCTCAAATTGATGTCAGTACATTTATGTTACATTTTTCTCTAGTTTCGTAGCAGTGAGGGAATAATGGGAATTTATATAAACAAAGCACGTGAGTATTTCAAGTTAAAAAAAAAAAAAAAGAAAGAAAAAGACTTAGGCTCCTGGGTGGATCAGGCCAGTGGGTCGATGGTGATGCTGTTAACCAAAGTGGGAATGGAGAAGACCTGGTTTGCTTTGATTTTGATATCAGGGCAAAAACGTTGAGACACGTAGAACTTTCTATCTTTGCTGGAAACACTGGTGAGCAGTGGGCAGTGCTGTTCTGGTTATCAGAAAGAAGTGGGGCAAATCGGGGCCTCACAGGTAGCCTAATTCAAGATATGGACTGAGGGTTGTATATATATAGCTTAATTAAGCATATATACTAGCCTTCAAGAGCCTTTTTTCTGATAAGAACATGTTTAATTATTAAAAGACTATGATGATGTCTTTTAAGTCACCCTGCAAAGAAAGAGCCACATTTTTAAAAAACGAGGAGTTGTAAAAAGCTGTTAAGTGTGGTTGTAAGTACACTTAGGTTAAATGTTGAAACTGCCTCCATGAGTTTTTTTCTGCTTGTCACACATGAATTTTAAAAGCAACTCGTAATCTTTTTTTCTTTGTTTAAAAAAGTAATACAGGATTTGACTGGCCTAAATGTCATTATCAGGAAGAAATAATGCAAGTTAAAAAAAACCCAGGATATTGGGCCAATTTTAGTGATTTTACAGAGTTTGATACTGAGCAAAAGTTACTTATTTTCTGTTGAAGTTGTTAGAATTGCAAGTTTATTCTGGAAAAAATAAATAAGGATTAAGATAATACAGTGTCCCAAAGAGTTGTGGGAGGATTGAATGGATTATGTATTCTAATTGTGCAGGGCGAGGTCTGGCGTGTGGGAGATGCTGAACAAATGTGAGCGGGCATTACTATCATTCTTGGTGTATGCATGCGTTCATGTAAAAGGCACACACTGTGCACCTCTATTCTCCAGGCTGTGTATGTTCAGTGGTGACTAGTCAACTTGCTGCTCTTGGTGACTGTTCAGTCTTTGGGATGAGGGAGGGGAAACTGATAATCCTGCAGCAGCACAAGTGCCGAGGCAGAGGGAAGGCACAGAGTAGGGTGTGACTGACCCTCCTGGGCAACTTCAGTGTGTGCATGGTGAAGGCAGGGGCTTTAGATGGAGAAAGCATTGTCTGCAGGTGAACACGGCATGAAAGCATGTTGCAGGCTGGGTGGTGCGTCTGGAAAGTAGGAACAGTGGGGAGAACCGGGCATGGGGTGGTGTGGGGGGAATAGAAGAGCTTTGCAGTCACATAAACTTGGAATTCATTCCCAGCTCTGTATTGCTAACTTGGTCTTGGGGAACAGGCTCCTAGGCTTTTCCTATTTCCCTACTTAGGGGGAAGAGATAATAGCGCTTACATCTGAGTATTATCATTAGGATTAAATGAGATTATTGCAAAATGACCGGCATAGCGCCTGGCACATCAGAGGCGCTATTGTGCCTATTTTAGAATGAATGAATGGTCACCTATGCCTATTTTTGTCATCAGCATCAGGATCAGCATCATGTTAAGTAGTTTGGGTTAATTCTTTAGGGAAAAAAAAAAGAGAGAGAGAGAGAGGGAGAACCATTGGAGCTTCTTTATAGAGGAAAAGTAATGATCATATTTGTGGGTGAAAAATATGTAACCGGTAGCAGTATCAAATTAAATGAAGAGCACAGGAAAAGATTATGAAAAGATGGTGTCAATGAATTAGACAGGAGAACACCCTGGGCATGAGCTAAGGTGATGGGGCTGGGAGAAACGAGCGAGGAATGTGATCAGTCAGGCCCTGCTCTGTGTCAGTCGCTCTTCTAAGTGTCTGGAACGCGTCTGAAACAGTGACTGCCACACAGTCTTCAAAACAGGCAATTCTACTTGAGTGTGATGCTGCGCTGCTAGAGGTGCCCGGGATGCAGAGTGAGGGAAATCTGGGGGTACCCGTGGCTTGTGGAGGAGCCTCTCAGGTTTCTCTGAAGAAGTGCGTGAGGTGGGGCCTAAGAATATGTCCACATTCGCCCTGGAAGCTGCCCAGCCCCGCCGTGACCAGGGAACAGCGTGGCCACAGCGCCCAGGCATGGAGTGATGGATTCTGAGCCCTGGGAGCCATTGGTATGGCTGGAATGCAGGATGCCCAATATGGAGAGATAGTGAGTAAAATCGGGCAAGCAGACTAGAGCCAGATGGTGGTGCCACTGTGTCACCCTAAGCTAGATGGGAAGGCCCTGAGACATTTCAAGCAGGAAGGTGACGTAGGATTTCCTTTATAAGGCAGCTACTCTGGTGTGAGAGCACCCCTGAGGTAGGGTGGGAATGAATTCAAGAATTTCACATAGGGCCAGGTGGGGTGGCTCATGCTTGTTAATCCCAACACTTTCAGAGGTAGAGGCAGGAGGATTACTTGAGCCGAGGAGTTTGAGACCACCCTGGGCAACATAGTGATCCCGTGTCTACAGGAAAATTTAAAAAAAAAAAGGGAATTTCCCATAGGAGGACAGTACAGTAATCCAGGAAGAGGGTGAATGGCCCAGCTAGGACAGGACAGTACAGTAGAGCTGGGGGGAAGTGCTGGCGTGGAGAGATTGTGGAGACAGAACCAACAGTTCTCAGTCGGCATTTGGGAGTAAAAGCAGGCTATGGTTTGATTACCAGGTTTCTGTCTTGGGAAAATAAGATATGGAAAAAGCATTTTGGGGGAAGAAGATAGTGAAGTTGGTTTGAGACTTTCTGAGATGGAGATGCAGGTGGAACACTTACATGGATATGTGGTTTAAAAAAAAAAAAAAAAGGTCTAGACCAATAGAAATATATTGAGCAGCAAACAGAAGCCACATATGTAATAATTTTTAATGTTCTATCAGTCACATTTTAAAAAGTAAAAATAAACAGATGCCACCAACTTTTATAACATTTTTAACCTGGTACAACCAAAATATTAAGATTTCAACAGTATAAAAAATAGTAACGACTTACTTGACATTCTTTTTTGTTTTATATATCTAGCGTGTATTTTACAGGATAACACATTTCAGTGCAAGCGAGCCAAGTGCCCAGGAGCCATACGTGGCCCGTGGCTGCCATGTAGACCTTCAGAGGCTGGGCAGGAGGTGTCTGCTGGAGAGTGACTAGGATAAAAGCCTTCTCTGAAGGTGCAGATCCAAGAGAGCTGATGCAGGGAGGGTGCAGCGGAGGTGCACTTGTCCCAGCGGCAGGAGAGAGGAAGGAATTGCCGAAGCTGCCCCGACCTCATTCTTCTATTTTTGAGGGTGTAGGATGTGAGATTGGAGTCTCAGAAATGTTGGGAACTTTGTTTATCTCTGTTGGAATTTACACAATCAGAACCTGCTATATAAATTTGCAGGGCCCAGCGCAAGATGAAAAGGCAGTTCCAAAATTATGATGAGTAAGTTATAGATGCTGACAGCAGGGTATCGAACAGAACACCTGGCCGTTGTAAGCACAGGGGCCGTGCACATGCTCAGTTTGCAAGCTCAGGAAGCCCGCCCTGTACACACCACTTGCGTTTTTAGGCATCATCTGTGAACACAGTTTACTTAGTGAGATGATTAATGACTTTGGGCTACTGTGGGGTGTTGCTGCTGGGAGCCACTCTTCCTGGCTGGAGGTGAAAGCAGCTTCTCCTCAGGCCGGAGGTCTGGGTGCACCAGTCCTGTCAGATCCTTCCCACATTCCTCACACAGACAGGACCTCAATCATGCCCAGACCCATCACCCTGACCCTCAGTCACACACCCAGGACCTCAGTCATGCCCAGAAGCATCATGTCAAGGGGGCCCACCAAGTCCCCAGCCTGCTAGAAATCTGGCAGCTCCTCATTATCATTCTACTTGTAGAAATTCCTCTTTTTCCACATCTTGTCATGGTGAGAACAGCCAACACGGACGCTTTAGATTGGGCTTCCTTAGAGGGGTCGGGGAGGGAGAACTGGACCCAGGAACCACCATCTGAATTCCCCGAGATCAGCAGGATATCTAGAGAGCTGAGGCTGGGCCATGTATCTGCAGTTCTTGTCCCAGAGCAGTGCTTTGAAGACACCTTATTTAGATTTTTATATTTGTGGCTGTGACTGCAATTCCCCTGCTTTAAAAATGTAAATTTAATGATCACTTTCAGACTTTCCCTGTAGTACATTATTTATGAACATAGGACCTGCCTCCCTGAATAGCACCAAGCACCCATGGCTCAGACACTCATCAGTGTGGCTGTCCCCACCCACCGCCTGGATTTCCTCCTCTTCCTCCTCCATCTGTCTCTCCACTCTCTCTCTACTGCCCTCTCTCCCCAGCCTAATGTCATTTTTTTAACTGGTTATTTTTAAAATCCAAAAAATAATTTGAAGTGCCATTGGTTATACTTAAGAAACAATTTTATGTCACCAGTGTTTGGTCACTTAGTTTTAAAAGTCAGTAAATAACAGTATTTTTTTTCTTTAAAAAAGAAAGTATAACAAGTGCTTTTTGATAGACTCTCCCTTTGCATGTGCCTTGTCAAAGGCAGGACTCCCCGAGTTCTGCACCAATGTCCCTCCAATTGTGCAGGACAGGAGGGGGCAGGCCGGGCAGGAGCCTGTGGAGACCAAGGCCCGGTCATGGATTTAGCCTTCGAGGAGGTGTAGCTGCTGCCATGTGACTCCGTATCTTTCAATCACAGGCTTGGTCTCCATAAAGAAGGATGTTGTGCCTAGATCATAGGACCAATCGTTCTCTTATATGAAATAATTTGTGCAAAGGATACCTCACAGGGCCTGGCACATAACTGGCTCTCAATCCATAATAACTTCATCATCAATAAAACAATCTCCAGAGATGGAAGGGAAATCTTTGGCCCAGACAAGCTTTGTTTTGTCAAGCTCTCCCAGAGGTCTTGACCAAACAAAGCTCACCTGGGCCAACAATAAAAAAATACACAAAATAAAAATAAATTTCCCTAATAGATAAACAATTAAATAAAAATCTTCTTAATACACAATCCATTTGACTTTCCATGATCATGTTGTTCTTAAACTGTTGAAGTCCAACTTAAAACTCAAAGAAACTTCATTAGAGGGTAACCAACATACTCTTGTATCTTCTGGTCCTAACTGATTACATTGCACTGAGGCAAACTAATCATCTGGATAAATTATGTGGAGTATTCACGGCAAAAATGATGATAGGATAGAATATGGGAGATCACTGTCTTCTAAAGGCCTCATTCCCAAAGAACAGCCATCCCGCCATTGCCTAGGCTGACAGAGACTGCAGTGCCGCAATCCTGAAGCACTTGCTTCAGAATGCATCATATGATCTTTTCCCAACAGAATTTGGATTACCTGCTTAATGGTGTTTTTCTTGGGCTGATCTAAAATGAGTCTTCACATCACATGGTATTGGAGCTTTGTGATCTGCAGGGTTAGTTAAGAATGTAAAATAACATCAAGTATTCTTATAAATAATAATAATGGCCACAATTCATTCAATGCACTCTGTGTCGGGCAGCGTGCCAAATTCTTTAAATACCTCTCATTGACTATTCACACGAACGCTCTGATGAGGACATTATTCTCATTTTACAGCAGAGGAAACAGGCGAAGAGAAGTTAAACAGCTTGCACAGGGTCACACATGTGGGGAAAGTGGGATTCCAGCTTGAGTCGGCCAGATTCCAAGCCCTGCACTTCCAACAGTTTTCCAGACTGCCCATTTGTGGGAATGACAGATCAGCCAAAAGAAAATGTTACATTTCTCATTTTATCATTCTCTCTGTGTTTTTTGCTCAAGAGCTCTATGGAAACCGTTATTTATAAGTGAACACCAAATTTCCTTATCCTCAAGACCAGAAATAGCATGACAATAAAAAGAAGGAGGAAGAAAAAAACAATCTAGGATGTCAACAATGATTGTTTTTCTAAAGTTTTTATTTTTTTCTTTTTGCTTGTTCTCTCTCTCTCTCTCTCTCTCTCTCTCTCTCTCTCTTTCTTTCTTTCTTGATGGAGTCACTCTCTGTCACCCAGGTCAGAGTGCAGTGGTGCAATCTTGGCTCACTGCAGCCTCTGCCTCCCAGGTTCAAGCAATTCCCCTGCCTCAACCTCCTGAGGAGCTGAGACTACAGGCGCCTGCCACCCCACCCAGCTAATTTTTGTATTTTTAGTAGAGACGGGGTTTCGCCATGTTGGCCAGGCTGGTTTCGAACTCTTGACCTCAGGTGATCCTCCTGTCTTGGCCTCCCAAACTGCTGGGATTATAGGCGTGAACCACCGTGCCCGTCCCATATTTTCTAAATCTACTTAACATGATGAAAATTTCAAAATAAGGAGATGTATCTAGAATTGGGCCAAAGGAAATTTAGGTAACACCAAGCATGTTTAGACATTTAACTAGGATGCTACAAGACTAAGCAATAGAAAACAAATTTTTAAGCCTCTGAATATAAATATTTTATTGATTGCCTTCCATTATTAAAATTTGCTTCAATTTTAAATTGGGACATTATTTAGAAGCTGTCCCATTAGAAAACTGATTATCACCAAGTTGATCTTCCATGCCAGTGGGCTATTGCTCTTCAATGCCAGTGGGCCTGTTTACTGGCGGTGGTGGTTTTACCCCTGGATTAAGAATGATTAGCTCTACTTTGGAACCAAATACGGTTCACATGGAGTTCAAAAGGAATCCAGAGTCCTGTGGCCCTGTACATGTTGAACAATTTCCCTTTGTTGACTGTTAGCACTCTGATCTAAAGAAGAAAATGGTTACTCTCACGGCGTGTACTTGTGGGTAAAAACAATCTTATTTTTTTCACATTTTTAAGAGAGTATCTAGTGTGACAAATATCAAGTATGAGCACTCACTTTTATAATAAATTCCATTTTGCAGATTAGTCCTAACATGCTAGGTGAAAGAGTTCACCCAAGGCACTTAAAGTAAGAAAAATAAAAAACAAGGCAAGAGGTCATCCTCGGAACATCCACTGTTTGATATACACTGTACAACCTCACCTTGGCTGGCTTTGTGCATCCATTATTCCATCATTCACTTTTCTCCACCATGAGCTAGGCTTTTTCTATGGGGCGGACACTGTGCTATATGAACAAAACGAAGTCATTGCCCTCCTGGACCTTCCACGCTCAACGTATACAAGGTCTATGTATATGTTGTATCTGAAGCTAACTTGTCCAGTTCACAAACATGAGTCTGTACAAACAAAACAAGATCATGTGAAGTACAGAAAAGCATCTTCTTAAACATTTAATGTATTCATAAACGTATTGCCCATATTTTGTTCTTATGTAGGTGGTAAATTTATACTTACCATTGCATGGTAATAAAATGTGGCATGTGGCAAAAATGTGCTCATTCTAATTTAAACAGATGTAGGTTTTAAGTATTGAAAATTAGCATACTTTCCCAAATTAGTACTTAGAGAAACTTTTAAAATTTTTTATGAAAAATGGCATTTTAATAAGCCTCATTACATTGCTATGCTCTTAAAAGCACATTCATATATTATTTTTCCCCCATACTCATGATTTTCTACTCAATGTTCACATTTTTCAGAGAACAGACAGTATGGAATATTCATAGCTAAGTACCAAAGTCAGCCTTCCTTTCCATGGACACATTGTGGAGCAGGAATGCAGTTTCCGTGGCTCGGAGTCAATGCTGAGTGAAAAATTGGCTCATTTCAGACAATGTGATCAGGGAATCTTGAATTGTTTCCTAAATTAACAAAGTCAGTTGTTTAGTGATAAACATATTTTCGAGTATTTGTCTGTGAGATGAGAGATGCTTTCTATCAGATCAATGGACTAGTTTATGAATAATGAAGTTAACATTCTTAGAATTAAAATAATAGTTTCTTTTACATGAATAGACCATCTATTTATATGTGGCTGCACAAATACATTGAGTGAAATACGAGTTCGTAGGTTTCTTAGCTCTTTTAATGTGAAAACAATTCCAGTTGTAGAGTCGCCCAGCTCCTCAGGTACCTTGTAACGAACCCTGAAGTTTAGAGTTCTTATTCATTGGAGGAAGCTATTAGTACACATTCAACAGATAAGTGGCAAAGATACATGTATTGTACTTGTGGAGCCAGGGTGGCTATCCTGTGAGTGAGAACTGGGAATGTTTTTGCTCTAATGTGTCTTTTTGAGTGTGGCCGCTAATCAGTATGGGTTAATAGACTGATTGAATAGTAAGTCATTATTTTTCTGATTTACGTCTTACCCCAATGCTAGTTCCTCTCAGGACGAAGTTAACTACTAAAGCAGTGAGTGGAGATAAGTGTCATTAAGAAATAAAATTCCAAATCTCTTGCCTCCTCAAAATCTGTGAAATTAGAGACATGTTTCAACAGCCTAGAAATTAGCCAAGACCATTCATAAACCTTTTAACTACAGTAGATATATTGTTTCTCAGTGAAACGGATAATGGCAAATGTAGCCCATGGAGGCCCTGCTCCCGCTGATTTGGAAATAGTACAAGAGTTTCTAAGTATTTCTATAGATAGGAAGAAATTTAAGGTCAAACTCATTTCCAAATGCACTAAAACACTGAGAAAATGGTCGAGAAGCAAGAATAGCAGCAAAATTACCCAACAATACCTCACCTGGCACATTTTCAAAAACTTCTAATACTTCAAAGGAGTTTAATGAAATACTGCATTAAAAATCAAGATCACTAAAATGTTATAATGCCTCTCTTGAATGATTCTGTTGTAAAAAATTGGTATATTCTGAGGAAACCAATTATCCTTTTAAAAATAAAAATGGAGGAGACTATAGAATGAAATTATGATTTTATTTGCTAAAATTATATTAATTTATTATATTAAAAATTATAAGAAATTATATTTAATTTCTTGATTGTATATATTATATATTTGATTACTATATTATATAATAATTATATAATTTAATTATACTTATAAATATGATTTATTTGATAAATTATAGTTTGCTAAATAATAAAATTGTTATGACTTTATTTTGAATAACTATTACATAGAATTCCTGAGTACCTTTGTAGCTAATTCGAATCTGGATAAGGTGAGTGGGGATGAATGAATATTAGGAGTTCTCTACAGGACTGCTTAAGAGTAGAAGGAAAGCAATCTCATTTCTTATGGAAAATGGAAATATCATATTAATCTCAAAGAAACACAAAAATAAGCTTTAACAATGGATCTTAAGCAGACGTTTGAGTGTTTTAAAAAAAAGAGCAATGCAATGTTGAGGACATCACAAAAAAGAGTATAAACATCCCAAACAAAGATGACCTGACCTGGTCTTGATTCATAAGTCAAATGCCCCAGAGAATAACTGGAGCCCAGAGCCCAGGTATGTTCTGTGGCCCAGGAAGCATGTATTCTCCAGCTCATGTTCTTAAGTTTGTAGGTCGTGGCGTTTGTTAGTACTTGACATTTCCAGCACCCTTGTGGTTACCCAAAATAGAAGGTGGTACAGAAGTCCAATCTGGAGTCTCAAAGGTGTGTTCAAATGTGTACAACTGTTTTTAAAATAGGCCAAGTGGATAGATCTTAATCTGTAACATGAAAACAGAGTTCAAGTTACAGAATGGCGGAGGCTCTGCAATTTAGAACCAGGTTTGGCCACAGTGATGGGCACCGTTGGTGAAGAACTTTCCAATTCCTTCTTCTCTTACCCAACATTACATACGCAAATATAAGGGTGGCTTGAACTGAGTCTTTCTCTGTCTTTGCAGGTAAGATTCATTACAGGGTATAATTATAAAATTTACCAAATAAGCGTACCCTAATATAATGCTATAAAATGAATTCAGCTGCAAGTTTCTCTTTTTCAGAAGTTTTACAAGCAAGCCTTGTATGAATAATTTCTCTCTGAGAATTATCTCATTTCTGAAGTCATTTTTCTCATTATCTTAAATGGTGCTATTCTCCTTTGATAGTTGATTGATTCTACTTGAGTGTCGGCTATGACTCAACTGAAATGTGCCTAATTTTAAACTTTGAAGCACCAAATTTTATTTGTTTTTCTTTTTAGATATAGCCTATTAATTTCTTCCCCCCGCTGAATCCATTCTTACTAAAATTATTGCAAACCTCGTTTTCTCTGTCGGTATCTCTTTTCTTCCTCTATGAAAACTTCTTTGTGTTGCCCCATTGACGCTATCACCTGATACTTAAATGAGTCTAGGATTGCGAATAGCATTAAGAGCTAATTTAGTTCATCAGGGATTTGAATAGCAAGTCTCCAACAAAGCTGCTCCCAGGCAGAACAAAGCAGCAGTTGGTGCTGGAGCAGCCCTGGTGCTCATGGAACGGACGGGTAGGACCGTGGAAACCCCTCTTCCATCTCAGATCTGGAACATGCTGCCTGCACCATTTGATGTCATTTGCCCATTCACTGCAATAATGTTTCTTAGACCCTGGCCCTAGTCATGGCTTTAGCTGTAAAATCATCTTCAGCTCCCCAGTTTTCAAACTGTGAAGGGATGATTACCTAGGTTTTGTAATGTTCTTTCCAGCTATGATTCAAGGTTAAATGAAAAGTAAGAACTATAATATTCGTCCTGAAAGTCTCCAGACGAGGCCCTCTTTAAGAAATGCTGTAGAGAAATGTGCGGTAGGAACAATACGGGAAGCCTGCCCGCCCACAATCTGCATTGCTGGATTTAGCCATAAAACCCGAGAGGACCCAAAGTAGAGGCACTTAGGATAGGGTGGAGACAGAATGAGAGGAGGGAGCCTCAGAGAGAAATGAGACGACCTGAATTTAATATAAAAACTTCTGTAAATTACAAAAGGAATCAGACATAGCTCACAGAACTCATAGGTCTAAAGTCATTACAATCTTCCTACAAGGTAAAAAAAAAAAAAAATAGAGAGGCTATATAGAAACAGCCCCATTTAAGGATGCTATTTATAATCCCCTCAGGTCGTATAATGGTTTCTCTGTCCCTTACAGCTTATCTTTCCCTTCTAAATATGTGTGTGAAGAAGATGTTGTCCTTTACGTCCTTTTTATTTAATCTGTTCCCCAGTGCATCAGTTCAGTTTGTCCATGCCGGTCTCTCTTAACTATTTTCACTTAAACAAGTCAGACCTTCTATTCATTATTGCTGTTGTTTGAGCTTTCCATTCAGCGTATCCCTGGCTTGCTTTGTTTGGTGTATATTCACTTAGTACATTCCAGCAACCAGCCACTGTGCTAGGAACTGGTTGTATTTTGTTTTTAAAGGAATCCTATCCTAAAGGAGCCTACGGTGTAGTAGGAAAAAGAGGTAAACAGCAACAATAGCCTACTGACCCCGTCCTCTGCAACCACGCGATGGAGTAGCCAGTATTCATGCAAAGTCTCATTTAATCCTCTCAAAAACCTCCCAGAGAGATAGGTGGGGTTGTCTGCTTTTTTTTTTTTTTTTGAGACAGAGCCTCAAAAAAAAAAAAAAAAGGATGAACATCCAGACTGGAGTGCAGTGGCATGATCTCGGCTCACTGCAACCATCGCCTCCTGGGTTCAAGCAATTCTCCTGCCTCAGCCTCCCAAGTAGCTGGGATTACAGGCATGCGCCAGCACACATGACTAATTTTTGTATTTTTGGTAGAGATAGGGTTTCACCATGTTGACCAGGCTGGTCTTGAACTCCTGACCTCAAGCAATCTGCTCGCCTCGGCCTCCCAAAATGCTGGGATTACAGGCCTGAGCCACGATGCCCAGCCTGTCTGCTATTTATAGATAAGGAAATCCAGGCTCAGGGAGATTAAGTAACTCTCCCAAAGTGACATGGCTTGCCATGGGAGAAGCCACGCCTTGAGATCAGCTGTGCCTGGTTCCTAAGCCTCAGTTCTTTCCTTGCAATGTAATCACTGCTGTGATAGAGGGATACTTCTTCAGTTACCATTCATTGTAACCATAGTCAATCAATGTTAAGTTAGTGTGTATTTGTTTGTAACAATGTGGATAGGATTATAACTGTGCTCCTCCCACCTGCTAAAGGAATGATAGACTCTCCCAGGGCCTTACAAAGTCCGTTCTTCTCTATTTCTTCCAGGTCATTTCTTTTCATGCCACTATCTTTCCTCTTTAGCCTTCTCCACTTACTAAATGAAGCCATGATAATGCTGTTGCTCTAAGAGACTGTTATGTCAAACAGGACAAAGTCATTAGCTCAGATGTGGGGATTTTCTCAATCCAGGTGTTTGACAGTCCCATGTATTCTTGTTTCAAATTAAAATAGACCACAAAACCCCAGAACATAAAACTGTGAATGTGATCTATCTGAAATACATGATAAGGAAATTAAATTCAATATCTAGGTGTGCCCAATCCATTTCATTTTCCCCAACAGCAAAGTAAAAGTACCTATATTTTTGAAGATCAATTTGCAAATAATTTTTTTCTATGTAATGTAAACAAATTGTATCTAATGATTCCAATGCACCAGGTGTGGTTTTCCAGCATTATATTCTTCAACCCCTTTCTTAATGCTTTAAGGTAATGAACGCTATTCCCATTGCTCAGATAAGGAAAACGAGGCTCAACGATTACGCCCAAACCAGGGAGCTCATTAGGGGAAGAACCAGAAATTTAACTCAGAGCTCTTTTTTCTCTAAGGCCATGCTCTTAAGATGAGGATGAAAACAGCAGCAACCAACACATAGGGAGTGCCTACTGTGTGTTGGTGTTGTTTAAGAGCTTTGCATATATTAACTCATTTAAGCCTCGCAACAATTATGAGTCAAGGACTACCACAGGGCTTATTTGCTGAGTAAGAGAACTGAAGCCCAAGAAGATGGTAGTAGCCACAGAAGCTGGCAACAATAGAGTCGGGTTTGATGGTGGTAGGTAACTACTGACCACGCTCTCAATCATTACACTTTAACACAGTTCTTGGCAAATGTGACTAGAAAGACAAAATATGTATGTGAGACTGTCTGTTATAAAACAGAATTGTTATGATTTATATTCATTTCTTCCATTCATGATCATCAGAAACCATGACACAGGAATGCTTAGAACAATTTCCATGTTGCATGTGTATTTTTAACTTTGTTTATTTTGAAAATTCACTGGCCTCGTAATCAAACCTGTCTTCCCCTCCATTACGACTGACAGCATTCACCATGTTAAGAAACCATCGTAAGATTCTTAAAGGTCTTTAACACTCAAAGCCAATACATTATGGCCTTGAATAATCTTTTCAAAATTGCTTTTTCTGTCCCAAGGACACATTTCATCATTCAATTTAGATTTTAAAAACTCCCTAAACTCCATTGAAGTGACCCTGTTCAAAGCTCTCTGAACAATGATCTGGCAGTGTCTACTGAGAACAGAATAAACAATGCATTCCTGTTTTGTATTTCCTGTCAATTATTGCTGTGTTCTTATTTCTCTTGACATCGCCAATCAGTAAATGGTAGTTTTAGAAAAAAGAGTCAACTACTTTACTATATTTACAGCCAAAAATATTCCAGTGATGCAGCTCCCAGGGCATTAGGCATGTCGGCTCATTTTTCATGGCAGTTTTTGCTCCATTGGGAAATAATGGGCCGGAGACTTAATGCCACAACTGTTGTAAGCATTGGTTGTTGATGTCCAGAAGTTCTTTCAAAACTTCTGGAACTATTTTTTTACTAATATCTTAATGGCAGCCCTAATAGTTTATTGCTGTCATTCAGCCAGTCTAATGTAACGAAGGTTGTTTTTAGATGATTGTTTTCGTTCTGTTTCTAGCTTTCATGGAACAGATTACTTCAACACAGTCATTTAACCAGGTTGGGTTTGCCTCAAATAACAAGAAATCCCACGGACAGGTAGCCCAGGGTAGGTTCCGCTCTGTCATCTCTCCGTTAGCATGCACCCCTAGAATGACATCTGTATTTCAGTCTACAAAAAGAGGAGCAGAACAAGGTTAGAAAGAAAAGGACAGCCGGGTGCGGTGGCTCACGCCTGTAATCCCAGCACTTTGGGAACCGAGGCAGGTGGATCACTAGGTCAGGAGATCGAGACCATCCTGGCTAACATGGTGAAACCCCTTCTCTACTAAAAATACAAAAAATTAGCCGGGCGTGGTGGCGGCGCCTGTAGTCCCAGCTACTCAGGAGGCTGAGGCAGGGGAATGGTGTGAACCCAGGAGGCGCAGCTTGCAGTGAGCCGAGATCGCGCCACTCACTCCAGCCTGGGCGACAGAGCGAGACTCCATCTCAAAAAAGAAAGAACAGGACAAGGAAGCCCTCTTCTCTGGAGGTTTAGTGTCATTATTGTGCATGTGAAATTTTCAACAGGATGCCTTGCCTTTAGCTTATTGGTCAGAACGAACTGCAAGGAATCCGGGAAGGTCAGTTATTAACTGGGTGTCTTGTCAGGATTCTGCAGTGAGGAAGACTGAGACTGCAAAATGGATCCTCAGGAGGCAGAAGGAAGTGGCTACCACACCTCTTACATACTTGACTTATTTTACAGAGTAATGAATATGGAAATAGTGACTTAATTGTAAAATAAAACATATCAGACAGAACCTCAAACTGAAAATAATCCTCAAAGGAATTCTTGCCACAAAAAGGAGGGCCCTTGCTAGAAGGTAAAAATGTGAGCATTTACCCTGATTCAGAGGGCAGCCTCCCGCCTCTCTGCCAGAATCCAAAGTGTGCATCACTGCGGGCAGGATATTCCTTCTCATGCCCCGCCCCTGACGACCAGTCTACTTCTGCTTAGCCCTGAGGGTCTGAACAAAGACTTCGCATTGTTTTTTTTAAACTACAACAGGGTTACTGATTTCTTAATGTGTCTCTCCCATACCTTTTAGTTTAGTAGATTGACTTTGCTGGTTAAAGCATTCCCTTCCAGACTTTTCTATGTCATAATATACATAAAATCAAGAATATTTGCAGGCACAGAGGTAAACAAATGAGGTTGCTGATAGCCAGAGGTGGCCAGTCCAGGAGCTTTAGCTGCCCAAGGCCTCACTTGACCACCTGAGAACTGAGGAGATCAATAGTGTAGAACACTGTACTTATTGCCATGCACAGAAGTAGAGAGGGTCTGGTTAGAAGACAGACAACATGGAAAATAGTTCTATGTCCAGTCGGGCGCGGTGGCTCACGCATGTAATCCCAGCACTTTGGGAGGCCGAGGCAGGAGGATCATGAGGTCAGGAGATCGAGACCATCGTGGCTAACACAGTGAAACCCCGTCTCTACTAAAAATACAAAAAATTAGCCGAGCGAGGTGGCAGGCACCTGTGGTCCCAGCTGCTGGGGGAGGCTGAGGCAGGAGAATGGTGTGAACCCGGCAGGCAGAGCTTGCAGTGAGCCGAGATCACGCCACTGCACTCCAGCCTGGATGACAGAGTGAGACTCCATCTCAAAAAAAAAAAAAAAAAAAAAAAAACAAGAAAGAAAATATTTGTGTGTCCAGTCTCTGAGGGTTTGTATTTCCAGCCTCATTCATTTAGGAAGAAGTTTTTCTCATGCACTTGGTATAAGAAATCTATAGTTCCTTCTAACTCTTGAATGCTGGTCAACTATCCTTCCTTGTTCTTAATTCATCCTTTACCTTTGTGAGTTTCAAGAAGAGTTTTCTAGCATGGTGTGTATTATGTACTATCCCTGCTAAATTAACTCTGTGGTCATAGTAATTATGGAATTGTGCCATGGCTTGTTGATTAATTCATTCAGTTTTTTAACATCTCAGAAAAGATGCATTTCATGCTGTATCTTGGTGATTTCAGAGTGTTTTACACATGTATAAAGAATACATTTTAAAACATTGTTGGGCCATAGCAAGCTTTCCTCTGCCCAAGTGGTAGAATAAAAGTTTCCATAGCTCCTTTCAGATCAATGCAGCAGAGACCAAGCCCTCTCCTACCCCAGGCTTTGACCCCTGCTGTGTAGTCTGTGACACACAAAACTCTCCTTTTCTCCCCTGTTGATATTACTTGGCTATTTGCTGGAAAATAAGATTGCAAATCTCCAGTCTTCTCAATCGGTGACTATTCATTCATTGTCTGTTTAAAACTTATGCATAATATGGCCACGAGAAAGAGTTTCATACCACTGGAATAACTATGGCCTGACCAGGTGGCGTGGTTGGTGTGTCACTTTATACCTGCCTGTCTGCTCATAAAACTACATTATAAATAACCACATAGGGTTTCAGGTGGTGTAACTGCCAAGCAATAGGTAGACAAATACATAATTCTCTCACTAACCCTGATCAGAAGAAATGTTTATCAGGGACCTCACTCTACCCTAGTAGAATATCACATGGTTGTGAAAAAGGTCTAGGAATATGATATATGAATGCAAGTAACTTGCTTTATTGAAATCTATTTTAGAATAGATGCAAATTGCCGGGCGCGGTGGCTCAAGCCTGTAATCCCAGCACTTTGGGAGGCCGAGATGGGCGGATCACGAGGTCAGGAGATCGAGACCATCCTGGCTAACACGGTGAAACCCCGTCTCTACTAAAAAATACAAAAAACTAGCCGGGCGAAGTGGCGGGCGCCTGTGGTCCCAGCTACTCGGGAGGCTGAGGCAGGAGAATGGCGTAAACCCGGGAGGCGGAGCTTGCAGTGAGCTGAGATCCGGCCACTGCACTCCAGCCCGGGCGACACAGCCAGACTCAGTCTCAAAAAAAAAAAAAAAGAATAGATGCAAATTAAGATAACAGAACACATTATATCCTGAAGGGAAGAGCAAGCAGCATCTGCCTCTTAAGATGGCTTCTAAACCACATATGTAGCTACAAAGCAATATTTCAGAGAATCGTCTGGGTTGGAAACAGCTGCTTAATTAGTGTACATAATTTTTGCTTTTTACATGATCAGATACTTTTTATTTCACAAGTTCTGATAAATATAGGACCAAAAATTGTACTCTTGTGTTGCTTCATGCCTTAGGCAGAACTTATTTAATCATTTACTTATTCGGCAACTACGTATTGGCCCCCGTTGACATTGGGCCAGGCACAAATGCAATCCCTGTGTGAGGAACGTAAGTAATGTGAGGGGCAAGTGGGAGCTGATAGGCCAGTGGAGGAGAGGGTCTCCAGTCAATTACTCCAGCAAATTCAAGCAACTGAGCCCGAATTTAGAGGGAATGAGGAAGGTGATTCTTTACGAGTTAAAAAAAAAAAGGGAGGGGGAGTGGCGGGGCTACGCTGGTGGAGCAGGGAAGTCCTTCCTGAGGAAGAGACACTTGAAAGCTGGAGGTTGCATGGCATTCGCCACTGGGCAGGGAAGGCGTTCCCATCAGAGTGAGCCATGCAAGCCAGGGCCCTGCATGAGGCACGGCCCAGGAATGGAAGGGAGGCTGGAGAGGCCAGAGGCAATGGCACTGGGAGGAAGGTGGTGCAGATGGGTCGGAAACGCTGCAGGACACCAGATTGTGCAGGGCCTTCAGTGGGCAGCATGGAAAAGGCTTGGCTTCGTGATTTTCGTAGCAGATTTAGCGACCGTTGCCTATGCTCAATTTCAAATGGAATAGAAATAACAAGAAAAGCTAAGTCATGGTTACATAAACAGCAGAGGTGCTTTTTAAATACACAAAGAATTCAGGCAGCCAGTTTAAAACAAAGTTTCAGGCTGGGCGCAGTGGCTTACACCTGTAATTCCAGCACTTTGTGAGGCCGGGGCAGGAGGATCACCTGAGGTTAGGAGTTCGAGACCAGCCTGACCAACATGGTGAAACGCGTCTCTACTAAAAATACAAAAAATAGCCGGGTATGGTGGCACGTGCCTGTAGTCCCAGTTACTTGGGAGGCTGAGGCAGGAGAAGCGCTTGAACCCGGGAGGCGGAGGTTGCAGTGAGCCGAGATCACCCCGTTGCACTCCAGCCTGGGTGACAGAGCAAAACTCCATCTCAAAAATAAACGAATAAATAAAAATAAAAATAAATAAAACGAAGTTTCAACTAGAAAATTGAGCTTAACAAAGGTTTTAAGAAGTTATTTCTATATAATCTCTTTCAATGATACTGGTCCTTTAACCTTTTGTTAAGATTTTCTCCTCACTTGATAAACCCCAATCCCAGATGGTAAAATGGCACATGTGATGACAAATCGCCTCCTAAAACATATTTGCTTAACATCAATAACCAGGCAGTAGAAGTCACTGGACACATGATTTGACTCCTTTCAAACAGTGCCGCCCACAGGTGTAAATCACGGCGACTGCCGAATGTAATCCAGATAAGCCCAAGCAAAAGCATAGGTTTAAGAGTGAGTAAGGCGGGTACAGTCCAATTCCTCTGCCTGCCTTTCAGGACTCAAGTGTAGGGAGCTTGCATGACTGGTCTAAAGTCACTCAACGTATGGGCTTTAGTTTCCCAGCCCAATGCATGCATGCATTGTTCAGCAAGTGGCATACCATGGGTGAGGTTCCTGTAGATGACCTGACAGATGCTTGCTACGTGCATGAAGCTACCAGGTATCCTTATTTTTATTGCATATGCTTCCCTTTGTTGAGTGTGGTTGAAGCAGACAAGCATAAAAGATGTTACTCCAGGCCAGGTGCGGTGGCTCACACCTGTAATCCCAGCACTTTGGGAGGCCGAGGCACGTGGATCACCTGAGGTCGGGAGTTTGTGACCAGCCTGACCAACATGGAGAAATCCCATCACTACTGAAAATACAAAATTAGATAGTTGTGGTGGTGCATGCCTGTAATCCCAGCTACTCGGGAGGCTGAGGCAGGAGAATCGCTTGAACCCGGGAGGTGGAGGTTGCAGTGAGCTGAGATTGTGCCATTGCACTCCAGCCTGGGCAACAAGAGCGAAACTCCATCTCAAAGAAAAAAAAAAGATGTTACTTCACTTAGTCTAGCCTTCATTTTGCTTACAACGTGCTTGACTTCAGTGTCCATTTCTTCTTTGAGTCAGCATTAGCTGATTTCTGTAGGAGAATCTGACTGCTCTTTCAGTATGTCTTTGAAACTCACGCCAGTGTTTGAGATGGTCTTGCTGCCTCTCCCTAAGCACTGAAATATTTGACTAAGAGAATGACACATTGTTCTCCTGGGATATTAGACAATGCTACTAGAATGACAGGGGCAGGAAGGCCTCTAAACATCTATAGCACAACTCACTTTGCAAAGGACTGCAGGGGTAAAGAATGTTCTCTGGAAAACAATACTCATGGGAAAACTACATTTACTTCCTTCCTCCTGGGATCCTCTCAAATCATAGGAAGCGATGAGGAATCAATTGAGAATTCTGTGCTCTCTTGGGAAAAAAATTTAAAACAACACTCAAAGAAACCTTCTAAATACATGTGTTCAAAAAATCATGCCCATGAAAGTCGTTGGAAATCACCACCGTATCTTTAAAAAATTACTAAATTTAGCCACATATGGAAATCTGCACAGTTTTTCAAATATATTTTGATTATTTAACCAACATTCATATAAAATTTACAAAGCAGCAGACTTTTCCATGGCCGTTTCAAATAACAATTTTCACCCTCCAACAACCGAATACAGAAAGGTCTCATTACAGAGTAGGAAACTGAGGTATGGGGAGGCCAAGAAAGTGACCTACGGCTACAGCCACGCCTAAGTGTCAGGATGAGGATTTGAACCCGGGCACCCTGACTGCAGACTCTCCACTCGGACGTATTATGCACTTTTGAAAGTTTTCTGAAAGGACCAACCAAGAAAGTGAGAAGCAAAGCTGCAGATGGTTTCTGCATACAGAATTGGAAGTTCTAAATGTTACCAGTGTGAGCCCAGATTCTCTCTTACAGTGAGGATTTTATTTTTACCAAGCTCTGTGAAACACACAAAGCTCAGGTGCCGCCTGAAAATGTGAGAAGTCATTTGGCAAACGAATGAGGTTATGGAGACACACTCTTCAGGTTGGCGTGCTCATTTATTTAAGGCCGGAACAGAGGTGTAGTGAGTAACAGAAGGCCTCTCTACTCCAAAATATGGGTCTTTCTCACCAGTTCTAATAATTGTAGAGTTATTTGGGTTAACAAGATCCTCTTTTGGGATGGAAATACCCTCTAATATGGTTTGATCTGTGTCTACTATGCCTTAATGATGTACAAACCCTCTCGGTTTTTGTTAGGGAGGGAGAGAAAAAATATATTCAATGAATCTGACTTTCAACCCTTTCATCCTTTTGTTTCCCTCCTCATCTCTGTCAAAAGATTATTCCTGTTCCAGCCTCTGAAACCAAACCTGTGGATATGTTGCGTTTAAGAAACTCAGTTCGCAGGGCTCCTGGGCCCACTTTGACGTATGCAGGGGTTCTTTTAGCAAGGTCCTTATCTCTTTCCTCGGAGCCTGCATCTCTGCCCAGATAACTTACCCTAGGGTTCTAGCTTCTCCAAGACCGAGGCTGTGCTCTGCTTTACCCAGCCTTCCTTGAAAGGCCACACCTGGAGCAGCTGGGACTTCTGTCACACCTGCAGGGGCATGGAGGCCCCCTTTGTGGCTCCCCTCCGCTGGCCGCAGCACCCACTCATTGCCCTGGCTGTGCGGGTTTGACTGTCTTCACCCTAGCACAGGACCTGTCTTTCCAGCACCTGGCAGTCCCCAAGCATCTGCCCCCGCACTAGCAGGAGTGTCTGGTTTCTCGATCCTGGCCTTTCCACAGCCAGTGTGATGGGACTCCCAGTGCTGGCTTTAACCTGGAATCAGCTGTTCACCTATGCAGATGCTTGAGTCACATCCAGAGTCATTAAACCTGACTCTCTGGGGGCGGGGCCAGGCTACTGGTGTTTGTAAAAGTTTACCTTATATTCACCCAGGGATGACAGACACTACTTTACATCAATTTCTCTCAAGTTTCAACATGTTCCACACAGCCCGGGGATGTCGTGAAAATGCGCATGCTGGCTCAGTAGGTCTGGGTGGGGCCTGAGGTTTTGTGTTTCTAACAAGATCCTAAGTGATGACGTTAATGTTGGTCCACGGACTGCTTTTTTAAGAAGCAAGGCCCAAGACCAGCGGTTCTCAAAGTGAGGTCAAGAATCACCTGGGAACTCGTTAGGGATGCAAAATTTCAACCCCCTGCCAGACCCACCGAATCAGACACTCGGGGGTGGACCCAGCAATCTGTTTTTACGAAGCTTCCGGGTCAGTGATGCTCACTACCTTTTGAGAACCATTGGCCTACATGGCACTGCCCCATAGAAACAGAACACAAGTCACATAGGTAATTTTAAATGAGCTAGCAGTCAGATTTGAAAAAGTAAAAAAGAAACGAGTGAAATTAATTTCAGCAAAATATCCTCTTTAACACACTGTGTCCAAAATACTGTCCTTTCAACACGTAATATACAAATTAATGTCGTAATTTACATTCTTTTTTCAACATGCAGTCAATATAAAAATGATATGATGGTTTACATGTTTTAGGAAGAGAAAACATTTAATTTAATCTTTTTATTTGTACGAGTTTGTGGGGTCCAAGGAGAAATCTGTTACATGGATGTACCGCATAGTGATAAAGTCATAGATTTAATGAATGTATCCATCACCTGAATAATGAACGTCATACCCATTGAGTAATTTCTCATCATTCACCTTTTCTTTGTATAAAGACCTCAAAATCTAGCATGCATTTTATACTTACATGACATCTCAGTTGAGACTAGCCACGTTTTAGGAGCTCAGTAGCCACATGTAGCCACCATATTGGATAGCAAAGCTTTACCCTCACCGCAGAGATGATGGTACTGACTTCCGTCGGATGCTTGCTGTGTGTCAGACATTACCCAGCTAAGCATTTTATGTGCATTATCCTGTGAGCCCTATGACAGCTCATTATTATCCCCATTTTCTACGAGGGCGGGTTATGCTCATCTTTGTTTCCTTAACGCCACAGCTTCTCGAGGAAGGCCAATATTTAAATGCATTTTCCTTTGTGGTATAAACTATTATAAGGAAGAAAAAGAAAACAACAATTAAAAATAATGTGTCTACCTGAGGCTAGGCTTCTAATTATTGCCAGTAGAATTACCATTCCACATTGAGGCCAAGAGAAACAAATATCCCATGTTAGATTGGCAGGTATTTAAGACATAGTAAAATGTGACCATTTAAAATAAATGAACAGAAAAATGCATTATTCTAGAGTGATTTTCTAAAGCCTGGTATACATTTTTAAAACAAAGTTGATCTTATTATAAAATTCAAATTAGAGATTTCAAAGTTAATTTAGAATTTTAAAATTTGAAATATAATTTTAATATAAAGTCTATTGAGCCAAAGGATTTCACTGTTTTTAAATAGTACTTGAAATAGTAGTCATGTAACCCTTTTTTGTTTTTACATGGCATATTCCTCAGTATTTTCCATAATCTATTTCAGTGTCTTTAATTGCAAAGAAAGAATTGAATTTGATATGAGCATCTAGCAACCAACCCTCACATTAATTATAAAATATATCAGAGCTTTGTTTTTTTTTTGAGATGGAGTCTCACTCTGTTGCCCAGGCTGGAGTGCAGTGGTGCAATCTCAGCTCACTGCAACCTCCACCTCCCAGCTTCAAGTGATTCTCCTGCCTCAGGCTCCCGAGTAGCTGGAAGTACAGGCGCGTGCCACAACACCCAGCTAATTTTTTGCATTTCTATTAGAGATGGGGTTTCACCGTGTTAGCCAGGATGGTCTCGATCTCCTGACCTCATGATCCACCCGCCTCGGCCTCCCAAAGTGCTGGGATTACAGGCGTGAGCCACCGGCGGTTTTTTATAGTGGATTCAGGTTGAAGACTCTCTTTTCATCCCCCGATGGAAAGCCTCTCTCAGTAGTAGTACTTTCTGACTACCGAAGCTTTCTTTTTGTTACGGGGAGTAGGGGGTTGAAAAAACACAGGGATTTCGTCTATGTGGAATGAAAGCGTTCATAAAAATACTTAACTGCTTCCTTAGTAGAAAGCAACTAATTTTCCTCCCTGGTGGTGTTGTAAAGGCACAATGACTCAATGCAGGCCTGAAGTTGATCTGACGATGCATAGTATCTTCCTTCATCCATAGTAGAAAGAGATCTCAGTCTTCAGCTGCCATGATGTGAATAGTCTCATCATGTGAAACAGTCTGGAAAATACTTAAACATTCTGTTTTTATTTATTCTCGCTGCATCTGTGTGCTCTAAACCCCTGAAGGCGAGGACACTTCATTCTGCCCGCCACTGTGTTCCCAGAGTGCTTGGCTTATAGTAAGCTCTGAAGTGCTCACCAAATAAACATTTGCTGAATGAATGAACGAATGAATACAACTTCTTAATTTTTAATTCTAGAAACAAAATGAAGGCTCAAAGTTTGTCAGTCATTGTCAGTGACCCAACCAGAATGATTTCTTCATTGGCCTGTGGAGGCGGAGGCAGGGGTCACTGTTTGTCTGCCTCATGTCACTGAATGGTCCCCAGTCTCTGCCAATAGATAAGAGGTGTCAACGCTTAACCCAGTAGCTTTCAAAAATAGCATAGTTGATGAAACTGGAAATTTAGGTGCGGGCTCTTTTAAGACATGATTTGTCTTCATTCTTAAGAAGAATAGACTGGCAACAGATACTGCTGACCAGAGAGCACTCAACTATTTCTTAAGACCCCTTAGGAAATAGCAGAAGAAAAGCCTTCCTTCTCAATAAAGCATAAACAGGACATCTCATTTTCAATGAATCAGGTAATTCATATTGAAAACTTGAGGAGCACTGTGTTTCTTTAAGATTCCAGTCAACTTTGGGTTTGTTTTGTTTTCAATGGTGCTGGCAGTTTTCCTTAAAATTTAAATGAATATTTGCACAATGAACCAAGTTGTTGTGGGTTTCCTGGTTGGTGTTTTTTCCCCCCTGGAGTGGGGGGTGGCGATCTGGGCAAGGCATTTTCATCCCTTTGCAGACAACCCCGGCTGCTGTTAATGCTGAAAATAGCTCAAATGCTCTCAGAACAGTAGCACCACCCAGCAGCTGGGATTCTTTCCCTCTCTTATTTGCCTCTCTCTTGCCTTTTTTCCTTCAGACACTTGGATTGGACTTAATCTTAAACCTCTGGAGTTCAAGACCTTTTAAAAAGGGCTAAATAAACAATCTCTACATGTAAAAGGCCACTGACTCCTACTTCCTCTGCATAGAACAACTGTTGAACTCAGCTGGCTGTAGGTAAGACTTTTTATTCCGGAATTATTTAATTGTTTTCTGATATGTTCGTGACTAATGTCTTTAAAATAACTTACTTACAGTGGAAATAATCAGGGGAGTTGTGAACAGTTCCCAGGTGAACGTTGTGTTCCAGAATACAGCAGGAGCATCTGGGCGTGTTTGTGGCTGCACATTTTCAGCTTTGCTTAAAGCTCTCGTTATAGTGACCTGCAGTACAGACTTGACTCTGACTGAACCACGGATCAGAGGTCTAATTAAGCCTGATTGCCAGAGCAATGAGAGGATCTTTCAGACATCATACTTTTGTTGTTTAGACTGCTTTATTTTTAACTTTCCAGGGGCATTAAAAAAAAAAGAGAGAGAGGAAAAAATGCCATCCACCTGAGTAAAGAGAATATATATAAGGAATTATTCTTTAAGGGCAATGAGTGAGCTGTATTGTATAATGTTCTTCTTTTATCACTGTTTCGTTCATTGCTCGTGTGGAATCAGAGTGGTTGATTTGAGGGTTTTGAGGGTTTTGTTTTTGTTATTGTTGTTTTGTATGTTCCTAGCACACTTTAGGGGACGGTTTTGAGGATTCCTTACTAAGCTGAATATTTTTTGCTAAGTACACTTGCTGGCAGGTTTCTCTAACGTGACAATGTGATACTTTGGGTCAGTTTCGGTGGCTCCCTCTCCCCCTCGTTATGCCTGCACTTGACATTTTGCAAAGTACTTTGATCTGTGGACTTTAACTTCAAACACAGCATTTACTTTGATTGTGGCTATTTACTCTGTTCAGTAAAATGTCTCCTCTTTTTTCCTTTTGGTTTAATGCTTTGATAGCATTTCCTTTCAATAATTTATTGGAGCTTTAGTTTTCCTCACCGATCTGTCTTCGGTTTTACTTCTAGAGGGACCCCCCTTTGAAAGAAAGGTATTCTCTGGTAAAGTTCCCCCAACACAGACTTCATGACAGTTCATGGCCCCTGTCTGGCAGATGTGTAAGAGCCAGCAGCAAATGACAGTGCACAGAACCCCAGGCTGGCTCAGAATCTCCGTGTGCCTTGGGGCCCAACGGGTGCTTTTTTAAAACATGGATGCTGAAATCTTCAGAGGTCAGAGATACTTTTTTTTCAGAAAAGTTTATTGGTATCGCAGACCACATGTCAAAGGAAAGCATGCATTCTAACCACATAATGATCTTCTGAGTAACAAAAACAGAGGAAGAAATAACAAACAAAGAAAAAGAAAACCAAAATCAAAAGAAAACTGGAAAAAAAAACAAAAACAAAAGCAAACCCTCAGTAGCCAGAAGTCTGTTTTACGAATGAAACTTCTGCTGTGTAAGGGATAAGGGATTTCTTAAAAATGTATTTCCTAAAATGGGCAAAATGTTGCACTTACTAGCCATTCAGTCAACTTTGGAATATTCTCTTCATTGTAAAGAAGGCACAAGCATGTGTGACATTTGTTCCCCTTTTCTTTCCCACCGCAAGCACAAGGTATTTTCGCAGTCCTCAGCCAAATGCAGAGTTTGACATTCCCTGGCAAACGGTCCCTGTGTGTTGTGTATTCTGCTGAAGGTTAGGAATAGAATGAGCCTAATCCTGTCAGGAGGCTGTTTAAGTCCCAGTCAAGGACGCTAGCTCCTCAGCGCTGACGCAGTCTGCCCCCTGTCCTCTGCACCTTGCTAAGAAGGACAGACGCAAGTGGCCACAGGACAAGTCTCCAGAGTGGCGGAACTGTGGGGAAAGCTACGGCAGAGATCCCCCTGGATTAGGAGCAGATGCAATAGAATCTCAAAATTTGGATTCATAGTAGAAAAACCTAGAGATGTTCAGTCTAATCTTTTAATTCTGCAAACCTGGGCATTTCATTGCCACTTTTCCCCTTCAAATCTACATTATAAGAAGCATGTTAATCATTGCATTTATGTGTATGGTTGACATTTTAAATCCTCCCGTTATTTTGAGCCTGGACTTTGTAGGGGGCGGGGGGTGGTCTGGCTAGAATACTCACTCCCCCTTAGTACTGGGAAGCCTTGGTCGCTGGGGGCAAATATATTGCCAGAGGTGATACTCCAGCAGTAAAATTAAAGGGCGCCAGGATGAGATCTTTTTGGAGAATGGTAGGTGATCATTCCATTCCCAGGCAAGCCATTTTTCCCCTGTTTTGTTTTGTTTTTTCTTTGTGTTTCTCTTCACCCCTTAATTTTACGTTGAAACTCTGGACTGTTTGAATGTGAAACTTCAGGTGAAATGTAGCCAAAGCCACCGAGTTTCACCCGGCTTCCACATGAAAGAAGTATTCTACCCAGCCTTGCACGAAACTTGGCCTGTGTTGCCAAAGGTTTCATGAATGTCAGTGAGCCTGAATTGGAAACATAACCCAAGGCCAGGTGACTTCTGGTGACTTTAGGCTTTATTGTATTAGTGTAGAGTCTGCTGAACAGGGACAGTCCTATTTCCACATCTCCTACTGTAGTTTCATGGGGGCACACCTTTTCCCCCAATAAACTCCCATTTATCTCATGATGTTTGAAAGCCAGGTTCAATCCTAATACGAATGTTTGTAGCCGTGGGATTGAAGCACTGGCAGATAGAGGTCTGCGTTTTAAATTCCAGCAGCCTGAGCCCCAGTGGTGTGAACATGTTGGTATAATTCAGCGTTAGGAAGGAAGTCCCAGGAGAGCCATGGAATGCCTTTCTTTGCTTAAATATACCTCTGTGCTCGTGAGGAACAAACAGTAACATTTTGTCCAGGTCTATCCGCTTGACAGTATGCCTTTTGTTCCCTTTCCAAAGGTGGTGTCAAATATATTGGTGGAAAAATAATAAACTTCCAGATATTTTTTTTCCTCCTGCTCAACTGATATACTCCAAGGGAACATTACAAGCATTGAGAAGCTCAGTACTGTGGCTGGGAATGTAAGGTATACTGAGAATAAAGGAGCCCTCAGTGGAGGCAACGTCCCTCAGGAAAGCATGGCGGCCTAGAGCTGATGTGGGTGTTAACAGTCACATGGGACCTGGTTGGGAAGGTGTGTGTGTGTGTTTTCTGGGTCGGGGTAGTAGCAAGCAGAGAGGAAAAGGGAGATTTGGAAGCTTTGTTCAGCAAATCTATGACATCGAAAACAAAAATGATCAAGCCCAGGATCTGGAAACATTCTTTTGTAGATCATAGAAATTTGTGTTGGCTGAATATTGACATTTTTTTTGGTATTATTTTTCTCATTAGAGACACCAAGCATTAGGATTCCAGGCATAGTAAATAATCTCCAATAAAAATATGACCCATTGGGAGACACAGATCATTACAGATAACTCCCGTGAGTCAGTCTCAGGAAGGCCCTCATGGTTCTCTGGCAGCTGTGAAATGCTCGGCCACCCAGGACACTAAGATTTGACTTGTCCTTTTCTTAGTTGGAAGCTTTCTAAACTCGTGTGAAGAATTTTCATAAAAATGAATTTGTGGCCTCACTAAAGATTTAGACTCTCTTTGGTGAGATACATAGATATAGGTTTATTATGAAATTAAATTGCCATCAATTTTCATTTAAAATTTCATAGTCACTTACGTATTCAATAAAATAGACTTTCATTAAAGATATGGTTTGCATTTTAGCAGTGACATGCAGTAGATGCCCTAGTAGGGAAAGCATTGGAAAAGCCAGCAATAACACAACTTGGGAGTGCCATATGTAGAAGCTGCTTTTTAGCACTGGCTCCACTAGTCATAGTGTAGCATTTATCAGCATATATGATTTTGATAGCCCCAGACTGGTACCATGAGCAGAGGAAAGGAAGATGTTCAAATGGAGGTTCTAGAGAAATCATTCAGAACCATCCCACAAGGAAGTTCTCACTGAACATATAAAAGTATAAGGAGTTCAGTAGTTTTAAGACATTCATCATCCATAACAAAACAGAAAAAGGGAAAGGATAGGCTGGGCGCGGTGGCTCATGCCTGTAACCCCAGCACGTTGGGAGGCTGAGGCAGGTGGATCACTTGAGGTCAGGAGTTCGAGACCAGTCTGACCAACATGGTGAAACACCATCTCTATTAAAAAAAAAAAAAATTAGCCAGGTGTAATGGTGCATACCTATAATCCCAGCTACATGGGAGGCTGAAGTGGGAGAATCCCTTGAATCTGGGAGGCGGAGGGTGCAGTGAGCTGAGATCCTACCATTGCACTCCAGCCTGGCAACAAAAGTGAAACTCTGTCTAAAAACAAAAAAAAAAAGAAAAAGAAAAAAAATCAAGGGAAAGGATAAAAACACCAGGGAAAAGATTTTTAAAAAAAATTAAAAATTGAGAATCAACACCACGCTAGTGTAGGTGCAAATGTTTCTCTAAATCATTAAAAATGTTATTTCAAGAAGACTTCATTTGTCATTTAAGAATGCAAAAATCAGTGCTTTAAAAATCTTTTTGTGCATAATTGACTGTCAGAAAAAATGGAGTCCATGTAATATTTATTTATTTCTCAAGGATATATTATTACAGTCTACATTTACATATACGATGTACTTGTTTTCTTTTTTAAAAAAGTCAGTGTTTGTCTGATCAGGACGTGATGACACAAACAGTAACAGCAGTGGTCTCCCCTTTGCCGTACAGCAAAGAGGATTATTTATCAGAAGCAGATTAAACAGTTATTTTTAGAAGTCTTCATTCTCCAACCAAGTTTTTATTAGTTATTTGGATATTATATTTTTCTCTGAAATAAGAAGTAGTAGAGCCTGAGCATCCCTACTCTAAAAGTCTGAAATTCAAAATGTTCCAAAATCTGAAACATTTTGAGCACCAACATGATGCCACAATTGGACAATGAAGATGACGTTAACACTGCAGAAAATGTGCATACAGATGCCACAGTGACAATGTGATGGGCTAACCAAAGGACTAGAGCAGAGGGCATTCATAACAGAGTAAGCAGTCATGTCTGTGTAGAAACTCAAAGGGAGACTTCTAAGACAAAAATCGCCGTTAATGAGGCAGATGACGCTGGAGAAAATATTTTAAAAGCCATCCGGCAGAATGCCTCCTCATTTCTTAGAGGACCCGCTTCCTGGTCTGTCAACTGCTTCTGATGTTTCTTACCACCTAAAAAAAAAAAAAAAAAAACAGTGTACAGTGGCCTTTTACTCAAAACACAGCATCATAGGTGGCGACTGAAAGCCTGCGTTGTTCGTTGCTGCTGTTGTCTAACAGCTGATAAAGGAAAATAGTCTTGTTCCTGTGCCGCTCAGTTACCTAAACACATTATTTTTCACTGTATTAATAGTATGTATTTTTACTGTTTAAAAAATAGTAATATTAGGCTGGGCACAGGGGCTCATGCCTGTCATCCCAGCACTTTGGGAGGTCGAGGCGGGTGGATCACCTGAGGTCGGGAGACCAGCCTGACCAATATGGAGAAACCCCATCTCTACTAAAAATACAGAATTAGCCAGGCGTGGTGGTGCATGCCTGTAATCTTAGCTACTCAGGAGGCTGAGGCAGAAGAGTCGCTTGAACCCAGAAGGCGGAGGTTGCAGTGAGCCGAGATCGTGCCATTGCACTCCAGCCTGGGCAACAAAAGCAAGACTCTCAAAAAAAAAAAAAAAAATTGTAGTATTTTCTACTGTTAAGTACTTACATGTGAGTAAGAGCAGGAAAATGATTGCTTATTGGTAGCAAATAAATTCAGTCAGGAATGATGGTGATGCCAAACAACACCAGATTTTCTATGTGAGTGGCTGAGATATTGCTGTCTTTGCTTTCTGATGGTTCAATGTACACAAACTTCGTTTTATGCACAAAATTATTAAAAACATTGTATAAAATTACCTTCAAGCTATTTGGATACAGTACATATAACGTAAGCGAATTTCACATTTAGATCTGTGTCCCAACCCCGAGATAACTCATGATAGATATGCAAATATTCCAAAATCAGAAAAAATCTGAAATCCAAAATGCATCTCCCACCTCCCATGTGCCTTTGACTTATAGCCATCATTTTAAGGGTTGACTTTTTTTTCCCTGGCACTGCAAGATGCTCCCGCATCATTTTGTATATTTCATGTCCCAGTCCTAAAATCAATTATTTCTTCAAGGAGCTCTGGTTACTTTTATTGAAAAATGGTATCAGTAATCAAGACCAGTTTAATTTTTGAATTTGACCTTATTGGCCACTTATTTTTTTTGCTTGAAGAAAATTTTCTTTTTGTGTATGGAATTTCACTCTGTAGCTGGCAATACCTTGATCTGGTATATAAAGATAACCTTTCTTGCTTTTTCAGATGAACAGGCCACATGTCGCCCTTGCATACTCCCCTTTCCCTTACTTTGAAACAAATTCAATTATATATGATCAAATTTGCTTTTTTTTTTTTTTTTTTTTTTTTTGAGACAGGGTCTCACTCTGTCACCCAAGCTGGAGTGCTGTGGTGCAATCTTGGCTCACTGTGACCTCCGCCTCCCAGGTTCAAGCGATTCTCGTGCCTCAGCCTCCTGAGTAGCTGGGATTACAGTCACGTATCAGCACATAAGCTAATGTTTGTGCTTTTAGGAGAGACGGGGTTTTGCCATGTTGCCCAGGCTTGTCTAGTACTCCAGACCTCAAGTGATCCACCCACTTCAGCCTTCCAAAATGTTGGGATTACAGGTGTGAGCCACTGCACTTGGCCAAATTTGTTTTTTATTGTTAGTTTTGGTGAGAGATTCAAAGCCTTTGATGTGGTCTTAAAATGCAATCTTAAAAGATAGAAATCAGTTGTTTCTTCCTTAAATAGATGTGAGAACATTGTGCATTATTTAAAATATGATCAGTCTAGGCCATTCGATGAACATGGGATTCTGTTACCAAGCCTTCTACGTACTGTGTGCAAGGAGCCATGCCACATGCAGCTGAGCAGTCTGGTAGGAGAGCTGGACACATGCACCTGGATGTAACACTCTGCAAAAGAAGATAGGCAATGTGAAGTCCTCCAGAACTCTAGGGGCTCAGAGCTGGAATTGGGAGCTGGGCGTATGTTGTACTAGAAAATCAATGGTATTATCACAAAGGAAAAGCTGTACTGGAATTGGGGTTTTCGTTTGGATAAGAGGGTATTCAAATCGCAGAAAATGGTGGAGGGCAAAGACCTAGAGAAGAGAAAACTCAGGACTCAAAGAATATTTAGGTCCCATGCAAAGCCCTTGGGAAGGTGCATTAAGTTTGTATTTATTTATTGAGAACAAAAGTCTCACAATCAGGCTCATATGTTAGTAATACTGCTGAACAATGTTCAAGGGATTAGAGAAATGAAACACTGGACAGTCCCTGTATCATGGATGTAACTGAGAAGAAGAGGACAAAGATGAGAGCAGTTGAAATAAGATGAGACCAACCGGTGCAGAGACCAAGGCCTCAGGGCAAGTCAGTACTGCCCTCTGTATCTAGACTTTGTCCTAGAAAGTAAAACTCTACCTGCGAAATAACTGCACCTATAATTTTATTTAATGCTCAGTATTATCAGAGATGAAAGGTTGTATTTTTATTGTTTCATCAAATGCATAGCTCTTTCATTTTCAATAAAACACAAGAAAACCATTGGTCCAGGCAATGAAGGAGACATTTCAGATCCTAAGTTTTGACTTTCTGTACTTCACTGAGAGAAAAACAAGCATGAGAGGTGGAGATGACAGAGAAAGACGTGAATGTGCCAATAGTATAAAGAGCCAAATGTTAGGACGAGGCTGGTTGAAATAACCTGTCGATATACCAAAAAGAATCGGGTTAGGAAATTAACACAGTTTTAAAAAAATATTGTAAAGACCAACTTGATATTAGAAAGGGTAGAACAGAAACATTCATCTCTTGTTCTCAAATAAATTTATGCCTGAAAACAAAGAGATTGAATTTAGCTTAATAGAAAAACACACGTACAGCATGTATTTTTAAGGCATTGAATGTTGGTTACTGTGACCCCTGGAATATTCTGGTCCAAGTACAGCTCTGAATGGGGTTTAATGCTAGATCTTGACATGCCCTCAACTCAGAGGTACTTCTTTAGTTCAATTTTGCAAACCTAAAAAATTTGGTTGGTATTGAATTTAGCTCCAAGTGGTAACCAGAAGTTTTGTGTGTATTTGAACTGAACTTTGAAATATTTCAAAACTATGTAACACTCAAGTTTTAGAACAAATGGTTAATTTTCAAAACACTCAAGAATGTTGAAAAGTTACCTATGGGTACATTTTATGTGAATTTAATCAATATACAATTAAATATGGTTTTCAAATATAAATGTGAAATATAATTTCTATTTCACATTTATCTTTTTTACCATAAGAGTATTCGCTTTTAAAACAAAAACGGTTCAAGACCGTGATTAAGAATGGGAAACTATCCAAAACCCAGTGTGGCCATCTAAATGTACAGTGAGAGGAGAAAGCCCATCCTTATGGTCCCAGCAGAGCCAAGCGTTGGAAGGTATGGCCTGGCACACCAGATGGTCCACCTCATGTGCACATCTATGAGTAGGTCCGTAGTGAAGGGACTCAGCCAGGAATTGTTGGAGATAAAGATGGAGGTTCGGTGTAAATTCAAGGAGGATGTCAGATGTCAGACTAAGGGATCCACGCCTCATTCTGAAGTAGAAGGTGGTTTTTGCCCCTGTTTATAAAGGGGAGTAAAACACTCACTTTTGGAAAAAGCTTACAGAGTAATGCCTCTTAGCAGCAGAAATTCAATGTTTTCTTAAAAAATTGCATTTCTGACATCACATTAAATCATTAAAATTTTATTTTTTATCTACTATGACTATTTTTATTCAAGGCAGAATAAGACAAAAATTAAGTGTAAACAAGTTTATAAGTCTGCATTGATATAATAGAAGACTGGCTTATGATGGGAAACTAATAGAAACAAGTAAAAATGAAAAACTGAGTGAAAAGGTAAATTCAGAGGTAGACTTTTTTGTGGAAAAGTTAATAAAATACTACGATTTTTTGTAGTAAAAAAAGTGATGATGCCTACTTGTCTACATACAAAATCTATTTTATTTTGTGTTTGAGCATCTTTAAGAATTAAGGGATGTATTTAATGTTTGGACATTAATTTAGAATTGGCACACACGTTTTTTTTGTCTCACGTGGTGAGATCCATCTCTTAATAACCACAGCTTGTAAAAACGTGTCTGAAATAAAAGTGATAATTTGTATGCAAAGGTGAGAAAGCTTGATTGCAGTGAGATTTTTATCCTTACAATATTTTATGTATTTTGGATATTAAGATAAAAAATATTTAATGTTAAAAATCATTTTGTGTCCACATCATAATTTTATATGTTCACATGTATTATTTTTCTAATCAATATTTTGAAATACTTAATAAAAGCATAGGTGTAAAAACATTTGGCAGAGGACCATTTGGTATATTTCATCCTCAGCTGTGCTTATTAATTTAAGGATTATCTAACATATAAATCAGAAAGGAAGGAAATGAGGAATTCACTAGTAAAACCAAATAGTGTTTTAGGTGACCATAGATAACTATTTTTAATGCCTAAAGCAATTTCATTTTCATTGAATAAAATATTTTCATAAGGATATTTTTATATTGCTTCAATAGTTTATTTATTGAAGACTTCTTTCACCATTATATGAATCATATGAGTTTTGTGGTTTAAAACTTCACATTCTGACTATAGATCAGTCTCAATCAGTGCAGGAAAAAAATTGATGACACCCAACACAGGCTTTCAAGATAAAAACTCACAACCAGACAAAGGAAGGAATTACTTTAACCTTAAAAAGAATATTCATTAAAAACCTACATCATCATAATGTAAAGAAATACATGGACTGATAAATATTACATTCAGATGCTGGTTACCTCTAGAGGTAGGAAGGCACTGTCAATTAAAGACATGCGCAGCAGGCTTTAATTGAATTAATATCTTCTATTTTAAGATAAATGATGGGTACATGGACATTTGTTATATTATTCTCTTTATCTTTTGAATGACTGAATACAGACCTACATTAAAACATCTTTCTCTCTATTTGCTGTTTCTTAAATTTAAGATAAATTCTACATATGAAGTAAATTGTAAATCTCTTTCACAGCTGCTAACATTGAGAGACTATATAAAACATAAATAGATTACTTAAAGCAGCCCAAATTTTCTGAAAATTTATCATAGATAGTATAATGTTTGGCCTATACTTCTATATTTTTTTGCCTAGGGCTCAAAACTTCTATAGATGGTGAATTCCAAGAGAAAATGAATGTAGTTCCTTAGCAGACAAACATCTTTTGTAAACCTACATTCAAGATGATTTTTGTATTGTGTATCTTTTTGTATGGCATTGTTATAAATGTGATGTTTACTCTTTAAATTATCAAATAGTTTGTCATTATGTTTTAGGAAAATTTATAATGGGCTTTGAATCTAAAAATCTAGCAGTGAATATATTATCTTAACCTCTTTAACATTGGTTTTGGGTCAACAGGTTGAGAAGAAAGGATTTCTGTTTTAAGAGAATTTATGTAATAAAGGTATGAAAAGTGAGTAAAACATACAAGCAGTCCTCTCAGTTGCCACAGGACTGTGGAGAGCAATGGTATGGCTGGATATGCTTCAGTTTCCTGTTAACACGATACCAGGCAAAGTGGGACTACCTGTTTTTAATATAAAGACTTCATTCTGTAGCTTATATATTTCTTGTAATTTAATTTATTCAGAAAAACTTATATACACACAGCTGTTCCTTAATAATATTTACACTTCCTTAATGTAATTGGAAAAAACTAGTGACTTTTCATTACCACTTGGCAGGAACCAGTGCTTAATTTTGAGGATTTTTATTCCAATTTTTTCTATTTTTTTATCCATAGACTCATTCCAATATGCTAAAATAGGAAAGCTGGTAGACATCACTATCTTTTTAAGAGTTTTGACAAATGATGGATAATATTGAATCATTTTTCTTTACAAGTAATTTCACGTGTGATCTGAAAACTCAGTGCAAGCCAAAAGTCTTTATAATTTTAAATCATTAAATTCAAAGAAAAGATGGTTTCTATGTTTCTAGGTGTAAGGGAGGCAAAATCATACCTCTACTCTGTCAGGGTTTGTTAGTGGGTAGGGGCGCGTGGGTGGTGTGCCTGAGAATTAAATTGACATAAGACAGATCCGCAGGAGAAAAACATACACATTTATTTAATAGAAGTTTACGTGGCATGAAAACCTTCAGAATCTGTGAAGACCCAAAGATGCAGTTTGCATTGACCACTTACATAAGGAGTTAGACAAAGAGCAGTAAATTGCAGAAATATGATGAGGTTGGAGGTGGAGGGCTTGGGCCAGGGCAGGTGATTGGAGGAGAATGGCTGGGAAGAAAGGGCCAGTATAGCAGGTGGTACAGGTTTCCCTCAGCCCCAGCTTCTGGTCCTTGCCCATGAGAATGATGCCTCCCTCCTGGCCAAGGGAGAACATCTTTCACACGAGATTTTCATCTCCTGCTTTTAAGAAACAGAAGGAAGGTCAGAGTGATCATCTTGCACCTTTTTTTTTTTTTTTTTTTGAGACAGAGTCTCACTTTGTCACCCAGGCTGGAGTGCAGTGGTGCAATCTCGGCTACTGCAAACTCCACCTCCTGGGTTCAAGCGATTCTCCTGCCTCAGCCTCCTGAGTAGCTGGGATTACAGGCACGTGCCACCACGCCCAGCTAATTTTTGTATGTTTAGCAGAGACAGAGTTTCACCATGTTGGCCAGGCTGGTCTCGAACTCCTGACCTCAGGTGATCCACCCACTACAGCCTCCCAAAGTGCTGCGATTATAGGTGTGAGCCACCACGCCCAACCTCACCTGCTTTTTCTTAAGTGCCTTTAACTAAAAATACTCGATATGCCAGAGTGGTGTATTTTGGGATGCCGTGTTCTTAACTCCTTCATAAGTAAAGTTCATGAAAGCATATAAATGTATTTAAATAATAATAAACACACTGAGAGAAATGACACAAAAAGTAATTTTGAATTTTCTCATGCCATTTTTATTAAAGCTAAGAAGCCAGACATTACATAATTAACATAAAGTAGTATTTGGAAACAAATGTGGACAAGTCTTTTAGATTACTGGCATTACACGCTGCTGCGTCTCGCATCTTCATGAAGTCTATTCCCCTTTGCCTTCTGTCACACTGGAGCTTCTGATTTACCTTCAGTCTCTCTGATTACATCTTCTGAATTCCGCTTACAGGTGCCTTTTTTTTTTTTTTGCCCGACCTTAAAGTTACTCCCTTGGGTTCTGCCCCTCTCGTCTAAATCTCCATAATCTTCCCTGAGTTCACCTGTTTCCTCCTTCGTGATAACCCCTAAGCCTATGTCTCTATCCCTGATCTCTTGTGAAAGTTCCAGACTCGCATTTCCAAGAAGCTGGCGAACATCTCCTTTGAACGCCTTCTGAGTACCTCAGATTCAATACGTCCAAAACTCGCTTTCCAACTCCCACCCTGCTCTTCCTGCCCAGGGCTGGATCTTGACAATGGCACCACCCAGTTACTGAGAATTAGAATCTTAGACAAGCGTTCGAATTTTTCTTCGTACCAACTTAGTCCCTACTCATTGATTCTACCTACGTACGCATGTCTTCAACATCACTTTCACAGGTGATTGCAACATTCTTGACTAGGATTTCTCAGTAGTGTCCTGACTGCTCTTTACATCCATTCTCTCTGCCTTCCACGTAACCCCTTGCGGCTGGGTTATCTTGCCAAAATAAATCAACTTTGCATGTAGACTTCCCATCTACCAAACTTCTATCATATAGCAAGTGTGTGCACTTTGCTGTCTGTTGAGGTTTTAAGGGTCAGGAAAGATAACTCTGTCAACCAATGAAGGTAAATTCATTGTGTTTAGACAGAAATAGTCCTGTGTTTTCAAAGATAAAAGGCAGGGCTGGCAACATTTCCAGACTCCTTAGTAAGGAAAGGGTGTGGCTCACTGCTGGGCATGGAACTCAGATTCAATGTCAGCCCCGCTACTAACCTCAGAGAACCCTTTTCCTCAGATTCTCTTTTGGACACAGTATTGACAATGTTCACAAATCACTTGCTTCGTTCTCACTTACTATATACGGATGTGATGGTTGTGGAAGCAAATGCTAAATAATAAAAGTTTTGTTTGAAAAAAAATGCTGGAAAGCCTAAAATCATATGATTCGTAAATGATAGTGAAAGGAGTCTTTAAGAAATAAATGACTGAAGCAACATAAAGGGATTCTTATGCCAATAGTTCATTCAGTGAATATGAAATAGATTAAGGTATTAAAAAACAGTTATCGAACTATTTGGTTTTCCTAGTAACCTCCTAACTTCCTTCCTTTCTGATTCACGTATAAGATCATTCTTCTTCAATTAATAAGCACAACAATCATTTGTTGAGAACCTACTCAAAACCCTGTATTGGCCTCCGTGACTGTCACTGGGAGCATAGCCTTTCTCCAATGACATCGCCATGAACATCCACTCTAAAAATGCAGGTGAATTTATGTGTTGGCCTTTGTGCCTTGGGAAAAATTTCTTCAGAATGATAGCCATCTACACTAGCATATATACATTATCCATGGATTATAGAGATATTGTTGTATTTGCTACTATTTAAATATCAAAGGAGTATTATTCTGAAATGATCTATGGAAGTTGAATGTGACATTGGAGAAACACTTTTAAGCTCTCAGTACAGATTTTCAAGATCAACATTCAGGAAAAAGTCTAACAGAGGGATATTGAAACAAAATTTCTGAATGAATAAAGACATTGCTGATGGCAGCTATGAATTCAAGTATTTTAACATATGTTCAGGTGTTTGCTTTGGGGCATGGAAGGAGTTAAAAGTGAAGGAAAATGTTTAAAGTTTTCTTCTTCACTTTGAACCACATTTCAAAGAAGTACATAATTTTGACATAAAAGATATATTTCCTTCATAGACTAACACAAGTACGTGTGTGTCTGAATGAATTAAGTCTTGTGTTTGGGGTTATATCTATTAACTTTTATTATGTAACCGAAATGGCAATCATTTAAAATGAAATGTTTTCCGCTCTGCTAGCATGGTGACAGATTATTTAGAGTAGGATTGGTGACGCTGCTTTCTTCTGCTCCTTGTCCTCAGTCACATTCTTGAAATTGGCAACAAAGCCGATTTGATTTAATTTTTATATCCTCATGCAACTAACGAGAAGGAAATGTGTTTTTAATGCATTGCACACTTCGATTTTCCTGGATGTGTCCAGGAACTCATATTTGTGAAAGGCAGCCGAGCTCTTTTGTGGTGCATCTTTTTCAGGGATCAGTATTGTTCTATCCAATGCTGCTGCATTACAAAGCCTGTGTGGATGCGTATGTAGACATAGGATGCCTATACAGATGCATTTTGTTAATTTTTTTTTTTTTTTTTTTTTGAGACGAAGTTTCGTTCTTGTTGCCCAGGCTGGAGTGCAATAGCGCGATCTCGGCTCACTGCAACCTCTGCCTCCTGGGTTCAGGCGATTCTCCTGCCTCAGCCTCCCGAGTAGCTGGGATTACAGGCACCCACCACCACGCCCCGCTAATTTTTTGTATATTTAGTAGAGATGTGGTTTCACCATGTTGACCAGACTGGTCTTGAACTTCTGACCTCAGGTGATTCACCCACCTCGGCCTCCCAAAGTGCTGGGATTACAGGCATGAGGCACTGCACCTGGCCGCATTTTGTTAATTTTTCAGAGTATTCCTTCCTCATATTTGGCCAACACATGGAGAGTAATTAAATGAGTCACTGCCAATTCGATGGAAGTGAAACATGGTACATATGGTAGTTCCTGATCTGAGAGTTGAGCCTGAGAGCTGGGAAGTCTAAGTGTGGACTGAGAACAAGAATACGTTGTGTAAAGTAAAAATTGAAATGGCATTTGGAGTCCCCTAAGCTGGGCTATCCTTGAGGACACACCATTTCAAGGAGCCACCATGGAGTCTATAACAGAAATTTGCCCCATAGGAATAGGAAAGCACTGTGGCATAGAGTATTTTATAGAAGTTAAATTTCTAACCTTAATTGATTGCTAAAGTTGACTTAGATTATTGCTAATAACTATAGGATTTTACTGAATGTGATAAGCTTTGAAATAATGACTATAAGTAACATAAGACCATGAGCACAACTAACAGAATTATAATTAAGGAACCCTGTTACAGGCAATAGAATAACTATTGACTTCTATCTAAAACATCACCATTTGTCTTTGAATGTTTATCACTGGGGATAATTCTTAGAGCGTTCATCAAAACCACAGCCAAATCTTATCAAATTATTCTATTTCCACATTCTCTTAAAACTGTAAAGGATAAAAAAAGAAAAAACCCTTTCAATTCCTGGAGATTTGAGAGATTTCTTAGGTCTTCTCTATGCATTCACCATCATTCACTATTATGAGATTTTTGTGAATTGTTGCACCTGTGTTCTCCCTACCCATTAAATATGCCATATCCTTTGGTCATCGAGCTCAATCCTTAGAAAAAGGTACACACCCCCCTCACATACACAAACTCTGTTCTGTTTCAAGATACATCCAATGGAGCACCTTACCCTCACGTATACAAAGAGGACAATGGAACTTGATAGCATATGGTATTGTGAGAATCCACTGAGGAAAGAGCAAGCAACTGCTTCTGGTTGATAATTGCAAAGCGCTCTTCTTATATTGGGCAGAACTCATTTTTAACGCCTACTCCATATCTTTAAGCGAGAAGCTGTTATCTCTCTGCGGGTTCTGTCGTACCATAGGGTGTGCCTTCATTCCTAAACTTAGCAACACTGACATCCTCATCACTCCGGAGAGAGCACAGTCATTCACTCATGCAAATCCGAGCACCGTCCAAAAGCAAAGGACTGTTCTGAGTGCTTGGGACACATTAGTGAATAACCTCGGTAAAAATTCCTGCCCCCACAGGGTTTAAATCCCCATGGACAGAACACAGAGTGAAAGACAAACATGGTAAGAGATTATATAGTAGGTAAGAGAGTAAAAGGGGGCTCAATATAGCAGGGTAAAGAGGATCTGGAGAATGTCTGTGTTGAGGGCAGTGCAGCTTGGAGTTTCAAATGTTGAGCCAGGAAGTTGAAGGGGGTTACCCATAGGGTCAACCATCGGGGGGCAGAAGGCACCGCCTCTGTAAATGCCCTAAAATGTGAGTGCCCTCCCAGCTTGAGGCACAGCAAGGAGGCCAGGATAGCTGCAACCAAGAGAAAGAAGGGTTGAGTGCCAGAGAATGAGGCCTTCACACTGAAGGGAGTAGATGGTAAGGCGGGGAAAGGTGGAAGCTGGAGACTAATTAGGAAGCTATTGCAATGGCCAGGTGAGGAAGGATGCTGCCTGGAACAGGTGGAAGTGGAGGAGACAGCAGAGGTGGCTGGTTCTCCATGGTGTTTAAAGCCTTGAGACTGAGCGAGGCAGTGAGCATAGAAAGAGGACAAAGAAGGCTAAGAACTCAGCCCTGCAGCACTCCAAGATTGAGAGGCCAGGAAGAAGAAGAAAAGGAAATGAAACTAAGAAGGCATGCCCAGGAAGATAGGAGGAAGGCAAGCGGGCACAGTGTGCTGAAAGCCAAGAGAGGAAAGTATGTCAAAGGGGGAGGCGCAATCAAGAAAGATGACGGCTGACGGCTTAGATATAACCTGATAATTTTACAATATGGAGCTCAGTGGGGTCCTGGCAAGAGCAGTTTGGTGGAATGCTATAATTCTGGAAAGTCTTTCTCATGATATTTAATTTTAAAAAGGGAAGCGTAATTCAAGTGAAATCATGCTGATTTACCAGCTATGTGAAATTCTTGGTTAGCACCTGAGAGTTTCTTCATCACCAGCCTCACTAACTGTGTAACTAGTGGCATGCCCTGGTGTCAGCAATGCTCTGAACAGCAGCCTCCACACAACTCTAGATAAACAAAATACACACTAGTCTGGCCGTCAGCCTCTGTGTTAACAATCTATAGCAGTCTCCATTTCTTACACTCAATCCCATCAGTGGCTCACCAGATTGTATCAGCAATTGCTCGAAAATAGTCCAATAGCAGGAGTAAAACAGGAAAGCTGCCATTAGGGAACTCATCTTTAAATGTTACAAAACACCTAAGCCCAATCTTCTCCATCCGGTTGTATAGATCTAGCTCTGGAGAAAGCAGATGTTTTAAGAACTTGAAATTGCTGAACTAATGTAAACCCTCGTCCCTGTGGTATGTCCCCCAACATGGAACAATCCAGACCGCCTAGGCTTCTGTCTGCTAGGCCGTCATGCCTCCATGGCTTCCTGTGTCACCTGGAAGGAGTCGAGACAGTGGTTTAATTTCCCAAGACACGGAATAAGTCTTCAACCGGAATTGTGGTGCTGGGACAAAGCGAGGGGCCTTAACGATAAATGCTATTTTAATACCTTGAAATTATGTTATTCAGGCGTTCGTTTCTAAAGTGTCTTAAATATCAAATACAAAGTTAACAAGAGAAAGGAACATTAACAAAAATCTCTAAAAGTTAGAAATGTACAGGTAAAGACTAAAAATGGATAGGAGGTTTAGTTGTGTTTCCTACTCAGAAATCCAAATTTGAAAAGCAGTCAAGGCATTTTGCCCTGCTCTACCTTCTTCACGTAGGTGCCGTTCCTGTCCATTTCGGAAGCTAATTATGAAATGGCCACACAACTGAATGTTTCTGTTTATAAAATAATGTTTCTTGAAGGGGCTTGCGTCATCTAAATATCTTATGTCATAATAGAAGCCACTGAGATTCAAAGAAGTGGACTAAACCTGACAATATCTGAAAGTCTTCTGCTGGACCAGGAACCCCCACAGTGGACGGTGTGCTTCCTGCTTTTCCAGGCAACTCGACGAGAAAACCATCCCAAAGTGAGAAAAAATGGAAGCCTGCAAAGTTCATCATTCAAGACATTGATGGCACTCACGTCTTTGTAGTAGCAGAACTGGTTAATGTCCTCCAGGAGCGAGTGGGTGAATTAATGGACCAAAATGCTTTTTCCCTTACCCAGAAATGAAAATACTCAATATGAACCATTTAGGAATTATAAGCAGCAAATGTGAAAGACTTGCCACTCGATATCTTAGGTGACTGATTAGACGTAGAGGGTTGTTTTAGTTGTTTTAGAAGCGTGACACGGGAAAGACCAAGGGATCATTTGTTCAGAAAAAACCCTGAACTGCTTTTGTTATACTACAGAATTAAAAAAGAAAAAAAAGAAAAAAAAGAAAGCTTTAACAGTTGACTGTAATTTGGCTTTTATTGTCCTTTATTAAAATACAAATGTCAAAAAAAAAAAAAATGGAAGCCCGCTTCAGGATCCAGCTCTGGATGTTACTTATATTACATATCACCTGTAAGCATACGTACGGATAAATTTTTATAGACTGACCATATAGTTAAGATGATGTAAAGATCCAGACATAATCAACAATGAATAGTACTTGAGTTTTTAGGTGGCTTAAATATTTTTTTTCTTTTGGGAACTGACTGATGTGATTTCTTTCTGGAGAATGAGTTACCTAGAACCAAGATCCTAGAACAGAAGAGTGAATTTTGTGAAATATTCTCCTTATCAAATTGACGGCCTTAGTGTTTGGAAAATGTAATTAAAAATCCATGTGACATACACAGCAAAATTATAGCTATCCTAAGGGGAAATTTTTCATGTGATTTATAAAAATCTTTAAATTTTACAGAGTTATGTGTTCTGAGTCATGACTTGCAATGACATAAATTAAATAACAATTATGAACTGCCTGGAGAAGAGCTTCTGTTGAGCATCTTCTATTTGATATTCTTGGAACATCTTTCTAATGAGCTGTCAATGAAAATTCAGCTGATTTAATGTCAATGCTGCCAACCACCAGTCCAAATCACTTGCATACTATTAAAATTCTTGGATGTCTTCACTTGTTTCAAATCAAGTTGCCTTAATCTTATGGTTTCTATAAAACAACATTTATAAAAATCTGGGACCTCTTTTGCTTTTTGTTTTGCATTTTAACTGGTATTTACTTCAGATCTGTTTTCTGATATGCAGAGTTAAATTTTTTCTTCTAATAAACATGAGGAAGTATGGGATTAAGATAAGTGAGATGAACAAACATTAGATTTTATGCCAAGTGAGATATGAGGAATGAAAAGACATTTGCTTTCTTGTGTATAATTAAAAGGAAAGTCTTAAAAGAAAGAATGTGATTATTCTTCTGGTTCTAAATGCGAATGATAAGAGAGTCTAAGTGAGACCTTTAGCCTTTGTGGTCTGAGTTAATGTGTGGTCTAGCCCTCCTTGATAGTCAAATGAGTTTTCAAGACTTGTTGCTACTTCCAACCTCTATGAGGATTTTCACTGTGCTATCTCTTGCTATGCCTGCCAGTGAAAATGTGGCTGGCATGATTCAGGATCTGATATTTATACCAACTTTCAAGTTGTGTATTTGATGAGTAGAAAACTGTCTTCCATGCCAAACATCTCACATTTGTGTATGTTTCTGATGCCTATTATTTTCTTGTGACTTTTACCTCCAAATAGTTTAAAGGAGCGTAATTCTGATGTAGTCTAAGGATAGTGGAGTCTATGGTCACATTCCAAGTGACAGTGACTCTTCCCTTATTCAGGTGAAAATGCAAGTGACACTAGTCAACTCTTTTCAGTAAATTGGCTGTAATTGCAATGGGAAGCAAAGGTGTCAGTCCCAGAGTGGGAAGAGGAGCATGATTGCCTGGAAGACCAGGAGGGTAGTCTGGCCTTGCTGACGTTTGACAGAGTCTGTTGTCAGCTTGCCAGGACACATGCTGGTCATCTTGACATAGCCTAATATTGGCCCTGTCCAAAGCCATATTTCCAATCAGCACTCTGCCAAGGACAGAGAATTGGTCACTGATGATCCATCTCTCAAGTGTATAAAGCTATGACATTGGTGGGTTTTTTCCTGCCAGTTTGGCAGAGATAATGCTGCACATTTTCACAAAGCCCATTTCCCTTCCTCCTGGGCACACAGGTAGATTACATTCCTCAGCCTCCTCTGCAGTTAGAAGGAATCACATGACAATTTCTGGCTGGTAGAAGTGATGTATTGCCCTTCCAGGTCTGCCTCATGAAGCCTATACCTGATCCAGTACATTCTCACTCCTTTCAGCCAACAGCTAGACTCAGGGGATGTGAAGGACTCTGAGACCCCATGGTATGGTGGAGTAATAGTTTCAAGGAGCCTCATTTCTAAATGGCTGCTTAGAACAGAGCCCCCTGCCAGCCCCCACCCCCCGACACACACATTCCACTGAGTTGCCCTGAGCTACACTGGATATTCGCTTTTCCGTTGTTAAGCCACTAGGATTTGGAAGATGTGGGTTTCGGTAGTTGGCCAACTGTACACAGATGGAGAAACTGTGGAGCTACCAGACTCTGTAATATAATATGCAAATGTGCCTTAGTAGATTTAGTGATGATATATGAAACATGTTGTCAAGGGTAAACTTTCTATTTTTAACATTTTTTTTAACTTTTAAGTTCAAGGGTACATGTGCAGGTTTGTTATCTAGGTAGATTGATTGCATGTCACAGGGGTTACTGTGTGTTATGGGGGTTTTGTGTGCAGATTATTTCATGACCCAGGTAATAAGCATAGTACTTGATAGGTAGTTTTTCAATCCTTACCTCCCCCCACCTTCCACCCTCAAGTAGGCCGTGGTGTCTGTTATTCCCTTCTTTGTGCCCATATGTACTCAATGTTTAGCTCCCACTAGTAAGTGAGAATATGTACTGTTTGGTTTTCTGTTCCTGTGTTAGTTGGCTAAGGAAATGGCCTCTAGCTCCATCCATGTTGCTGCAAAGGATATGATCTTGTCCTTTTTTATGGCTACATGGTATTCCATGGTGTGTATATACCACATCTTGTTTATCAAGTCTACCACTGATGAGCATTTATGTTGATTCCATGTCTTTGCTATTGTGAATGATGTTGCAATGAATATATGTGTGTGTGTGTCTTTATGATAAAATGATATATATTCCTTTAGGTCTATACACAATAATGGAATTACTGGGTCAATGGTAGTTCTGTTTTAAGTTCTTTCAGAAATCACCAAATGCTTTCCACAATGGTTGACCTAATTTACGTCTCCACCAGCAGTGTATAAGCATTCAGGGGTAAATTTTTTAAAAGATAGGTGAATAATGTTAGAAACTGACATCCATTGGTGCTATGATTTTGAAAGAATACAAGAAAAAACACCAGAGAATTAAACTTTTCTATTCCATTTAAAAGCATTTCAGTTACATGTATGTCTTTTGGACGTACTGCTTAACATTTCTGCCTACTAATAGAATAAGAGCTATTCTATTGAGACTAAAGGATGCACAGACATTTATTCTTTTAACTCCCAAAACAAAATCATCTTGTTTACTTTATCTGAAAGGAGCATTTTTATAATCTATAAAAATAGACTTGAACCTGTTTAATCGAATTCCAAATTGGTACCCAAATTGAAGTTTCCCAGATTATATTTTTATAAAGTATATTTTACCTTTAATTTCTCAATGAATTAAAATAAGTTAAACAAGGAAGTTAAAATTTCTTTTTACAAAGTATTTTGCATTGAATCCTTATGCAATTTCTAATTCTCCCAACAACTTTTTAGCCTCATCTATCTTCTCAAAGAGCCTCCCAGGCAATTCATCATTATTCAAAGACTTAAGGAAATGAAAACTGTTCCCCAAAACCTTTTTTATTTTTTATATTTATGTGTTGGTGTCCTACAAAAGAATGGTGAATACAGAATTGAAATTCATCATTAGGTCCAATTAGGATCAAATATTTATTATGCATCAGTAGCTGCATGAAATGCACTTCCCCGGATGGAAATTGTTTGTGGCTAATGTGCTGTAGCGGCCATGAAGTCCTCATGGCTGTGGTAACTAGTTCTGAGATCAGTTTCCTCCTTGTGGAATGTCTTTCATCTTAGTAGCGGCTTTAAATATTTGGCTAGCATCTCCCCAGTACTCTAAATGTGGCATATTAATGTCCATTTAAGGATCAAATATTATGAATAACAGGCATGCCATATTTTCTTGCCTGCTAAACATCCATTAAGTACCTCAAAAGGGATACAGATTCTTCAGGATATATATTTTGTCATGACTAAGTGGGTCAGAATTCATTAGCAGTTTGGAAAGATAAATATAAAATGGAACCAGTAGCTGAGTTTCATTAAGCTGTCGCTTCTTTCAGTCTTCTTTTAAGATTGTTTTCCACTCATTATATCTGAATTATTTCTGTAATGGACTCTGCTTAGTATATCATTGCTTTCCACCGGCATGATTTTGACAGAAGTCATTTCGGTTTTTTTAAGAAAAGGGTGATGAAGCTGAATATATCCTTTTAAAAGTCTGCTGCAGCATATGTACATATTTTAAAATTCTAACTACAGTAATAATTGTTGCTCACATTTGTTTTAAATAAATGCACAATGTTAACATTTGTCAACTGTACAATACTGAGTAATGTCGTTTATTTTTGAGATATTTTTCTGTTTTCCCTGAGATCCTCTGAATTTGGTTTCTCAACCTTGGTACCATTGACATCTGGAGCCAGGTCATTCTTTGTCGTGGGATCCTCTTGCATGCTGTTGGGTGTTTAGCAGCATCTCTGTCCTCTATCCACACGATGGCAGTTAGCACCCCCACCCCCACTGCCAGTTGTGGCAACCAAACCTATCTCCCAGTTGTCAAATGTTCCCTGGGGAGCAAAATCACCATGGTGGAGCACCACTATCTTAGATAATAACATATTTTTAAATCGCACCGTAATGCAAAGGTACTCTGCTTGTTTGCGATGCTGACTGTCTAGCAAAAACCCCTCTCCAGTGCATCTTGGAGTTTGTTATCCCGATTGCTCCTGTGCAGAACCTTCTCCTGTGGAATGTCAGGCATCTTTCTTTGACTTCCTTTCTCCCTGTATTTCCTCTCCCCTCTGACGCCCTAGCCTCTTACGTTCATGTGCACGTGTGCACACACACACATTCTGTGTCTGTTGTGGTCAGTATTTATCTACACTATTCAGAGTGGTGCCTTCACCGTCTTCTGAGGACCTACTGAGCAGCTGCCTCTCCTGCACCTCCCTCTCATGCTAGAATCAGTCCTCAATCTGCCCTCATCAAGCTTCGTCAGGGGATGCCTTTTCCTAATGATACCTGTTTCTTGCTCCTTTGCCACTTAATTTAGCAAAATGTCCAAGATGATCACCAAACTTCTGTCATCTCGCTTTATCTCATCTCATCTCGCTTTGTCTCAGCCTGTCTCATTTCGGTTTGCCATTGGCCTTCCTCATCTCTTGATTCTCAGTGAAGTTCCTAACATCCAAACTGACTTAGCCACCTACATGCTTCTCGAAAGTTCACTTCGTCTCTGTCCTTCACCTCAATCCTACCCGGACAGTTCCTGAATTTCTCTCTCTCTCTCTTACACTTCTCAGAAAGTTCACTTCATGCCTGTCCTTCACCTCAATCCTACCTGGGCAGTTCCTGAATTTCTCTCTCTCTTTTTTTTTTTTTTTTTTTTTTTTTTATTTAGAGCTGAGAGCATTCCTTTAGCATTTAATGGAAGAACCCATGTTCTATAACAGTTCCTCTATGATTTGTTGAGCCCTTGTTTAAATCCTGTATCATGAACTTTTCTTGTGGTATGTTTTGTCTCCCCAAACAAGGCAATAAACTTTTTGAGACAGAAACTACATTGTAAATTTTTTTTTTTTTTGCATCCCTAAAGTGCCTTATATATCATGTAAATTTGAATGCTATTTGCTCATGTAATTTGAGTTCCAATACCCACCTAAGGTCAAGGAGAAGAGAGAGAAATGATATCAAAAGGGCAGGGAGTAGAAATAAGTGTTCCAAAGCAGCTTGTACCTTACCCCCAACTTTCCAAATGTAAATGAAAGCCAAAAATCTAAGTAAAGAGTCCCGTTTTCTTATTCAAATTATCTGTCACTCATGAGCACTACTCATTGCACCAAAGGGAGCATTTTATTCTCACACTAGCAATAGTGGTTGAAAGTGGTGCTTGTTTGTTACTTTAGAATTAGTTAATGTATTTTCAGTATGGTACCAAATAACTGGGTAAGGAGTGCACCAGCTTAATCAATAAACTTCAGGAAAGATCAGACGCCGGGGACTGCACAGCAGCAGTCGGTCCACTGCAGAGCTTTCTGTGGTGCAGTATGACTGGGACACTGGAACAGAGCATGCTAATAATCTGAGCTGTTACACTCTGATGGGTACTATGATGCTACAGAATGTGTGAGAGTCTTTCCACACCTGTGATTTCAGCCGCGTGGATCCTGAATGCAGATCTGCCCTCAGTTCTTACTGTTTCCACTGTTTCCAAACAGACAGTGTTATTGGATTATGAGCGAATTTCAGCCTGTGGTTTGATGGTGATGAAATGAAGCAGGATTTTACAATTTGTTCATAATTGGTACACACAGTGACACTTAAAAAATCATGCTTTGTCATCCTTTCCTTTTTGCCCGCGAGGAATAGTTTCGAAAGAGTTCTTAAGAACTTGCCGTGAGTCACCTGTCTAGTGAGTGGCAGGGCAGGGGTGCTAACCTGGGTCTGTGGGACGCTCCGGCATCCAGCTTTAGTACACTGCAGGTAGTGTCTCTCCGCAACATACTGATCTGATCAGAGGGTGGTATTTGCATGTATCCATATAAGTGGGGAGATTTGAACAGTTAATTATTTCCCCAATGAGTTCTCTTAGCAACCAGCCTCCCAGTGTTTGGTGTTTGTAGATGGAAAACGAAGCCATAGCACCACGACAGGGCAGCAGGACAGCAAAAGGCCCCAAAGAATAACTTCTCATTTTTGTTAATATGGAGCCTAACGGGTATACATTTAGTCAGCATGCATTTTCTCTCTTTGGTTGCATGAAGAGCTTTGGTCGCTATTTCTGCATTTGTTTTCTCTAAATGAGCAACTGAAACTATTTCATTAGATCTATGCACTCCTGGCAAACTGGCCTATCTGGCCCATTCTGCTTTTGCACCAAAATTATTACCTCATACACTCATGCATACATTGAACTAATGTATCTTTGCTGTTTCTTCTCTCCATAAAATTCTACTGGTCTAAAAGTTCCTATGCCCTAAGGTAATACAATTTCGCACACTTACATCTGTAATTCTGAGTCAGAATGACCAGGAATCAGAGGTCTGTGTGATTGATTAATTGATTTCCAATCCCATCAAGATTTCATCTTAAAAGCTTTTTTCCTTTCTTGTCGTTGCTTAATACAAAATGACGACTCTATCTGCTTCTCCCTGAAGGGTGACTCTCAATGGGATATCAAGAAGGCAGGAAGATCAAAACAATTAAATCTTCTCTGACAGCCTCTGCTGTTCGCAGAGGGTGACTCAGAGCAGGAGCAGTTCCTAGGAGCTGCTCTTGGCAACAACCTCAAGCCATCATCAGGCTGTTGGGCTGTGGCAATCCCAGTCCCCAATTGCTTTTATGCCAACTGTCCCTGCACCTCTGTCCCTCCCAGGTGGCCTGGAGCAGCATCCCTATCCCAGCCCTCCCTGAGCACCACTCCCGTGGTTAGCTGGGGCAGTGTGCCTGCCGAGCCCTACTGGTGGCTGTGGAGATCCCTAAAAGGTTCTTGCTGTAACCTTTTTTTTTATTTTTTAAGCCATAGCAGCAGCAAGCCAAGCCATACTTCTAAACATCTTTTTGGGTACTTTCTGCCATGCTCTGAGTTTGAACACCATCTTAACTTGGAGTCCTCCTGCATTCTTCCCCAGGTCCTCTTCCAAGAATATTGTAAGTGGGGCCCCTCACTCTCAGGTGGAAAGATGCTTCTTGGAGTAGGGCACAGAAGCTCATCAATACATGAGGCTCCAGAAACAGCCTAGGGATATCCTCCACTTGCCAAAGGCAAAATGTAAACCAGTTCTAATCATAAGCCAGATTTAGCGATCATTTTTCAGTAGACTACTTGAACTCTTCAAACTGATGAGTGAGTTCACTAACAAAATCTAATTGAACAGGAAAGTTATTTTGAGGTGATTAACATATCAACCTTGTTTATGCCTAAAATGCCACTAATGTCAAAACTGCAGATGCAAAATCCATAACACACCTTCTCTCAGCATCAGTGTTGAGGTCCTTAAAATTGCCCATGAGCCCTCCCTTGCTAAGCTGGCATCCTGTGGAGGCTGCTTTGCTTCTGTGTGTGGGGGTCTTAGGCAGTCCTTCAAGATTTCAGGGCCCTACTTCCCAACTCACCTTACTGCAAATTCTGGAAGCAGATGTCAGTATGGAAGAATAAGATTGGTGGATACTAGACTATGAAAATATTTTCAAGAACATATTGCCTAAATCAAAAGCAGCATGATTAAAAAGTTTCCCTGGAGAATACTTGGGGCTCCTGATGACAGAGCCAGTCACACACAGCAACTGCACTCCTCGCACACCGAGGCCCTGGGCTGCAGCTTACTTCAGGAAAGCCCAGCCCTAACCGATGAGGCCAGGGTCACAGGCCCAGATATCGTACAGCTAGATGCTGATTTTCTAGTTCCAAGGCAAGTCACCAAAAGCAGGCCTCTCCACCTTAGAGTGGGCCACCCGAAAACTTACAAAATGTACCTTAAATAAAAGCAAGCTTTGTTACCAGATTTCAGCACAGCTTAAAATGAGCCGGGGAGAAATGTGAGCATCTGTGGAAGCAGCAAAGACCAATTTTTTTTTTTTTTTTGAGACTGAGTCTCACTCTGTTACCCAGGCTAGAGTGCAGTGGTACAATCTCAGCTCATTGCAACCTCTGCCTCCCGGGTTCAAGCGATTCTCCCACCTCAGCCTTCCGAGTAGCTAGGATTACCAGCACCCTCCACCACACCCAGCGAATTTTTTGTATTTTCAGTAGAGACAGGGTTTCACTGTGTTGCCCAGACTGGGCTTGAGCTCCTCACCTCGTGATGTGCCCACCACGGCCTCCCAAAGTGCTGGGATTACAGGCATGAGCCACCGCACCTGAGCAAAGGCCAACTTTTCACCACTCCAGGCACGGAGTAGCGCAGGCTGGGGTACGACGAGGAGAAACCACGGCCCTGACCGCCATGCGCCTGACTCATCTATCCGGGGCCATGGTGGAGAGCAGCAAGAGATGAGTGACGGTGGTGTCCTGGAAGCTTCCGCTGCCCCGAGACAGGGCCAGAGTGCCTTGTCTTCTATGGGGCTCTTCACAGAGGAGCCAGGTACCCTGAGCACACTGCCATGAACTCATGCCCTCCACTTCTTCCCAGTCAGATCACTGACTATTGACTAATGCTTACACTCAAGCACTTGCAAGAAATTCAAATTACTGGTCCTACAATAAAGTCGCATCCCCGTGTTCATCGTTTAAAGCCTGCAGGTTGTATTAGTCTGCTTGGGCTGCCGTAACAAAGTACCACAGACTGGTGGCTTGGGTGGCAGAAATTTATTTCTCAAAGTTCTGGAGGCCTGAAGTCTAAGATCAAGGTGACGGCAGGTCTGGTTTCTTCTGAAGCCTCCCTCCTTGTCTTGCCGACAGCCACCTTCTTGCTGTGACCTCACATGGCCTTTCTTCTATGAACGCATCCCTGGTGTCTGGTGTCTCTTTTGGGTGTCCAAATTTCTTCCTTTTTTTTGAGACAAGTCTCTCTCTGTTGCCAGGCTGGAGTGCAGTGGCGTGATCTCAGCTCACTGCAACTTCTGCCTCCCAGGTTCAAACAATTCTCCTGCCTCAGCCTCCCGAGCAGCTGGGACTACAGGCAAGTGCCACCAGGCCCGGCTAATTTTTGGATTTTTAGTAGAGACAGGGTTTCACCATGTTGGCCAGGCTGGTCTCAAACTCCTGACCTTATGATCCGCCCTCCTCAACCTCCCAAAGTGCTGGGATTATAGGCGTGAGCCACCGTGCCCGACACTCTTCTTTTAAAGGACACCAGCTAGATTGGATTAAGGTCCACCCTAAAGACCTCAGTTTAACTTATTTCCCTCTTTAAAGTCCCTGTCTTCAAATACAGAGCACAGGCCCATTCTGAGGTCCTAGGGGGCCAGTCCTTCGATATATGAATTTGAGAGGGCAGAACTCAGCCCGTAACAAGGCTGCAACAAATTTGGTGGAAAATCTGGTTGATGGGAGAAGAAAGTCTCTTCATAATGTGGTGGTTTCCCACAGAGTTAAAGCCTCACACAAGAATATTTTGCTTGGTTATTCCTCACCATATGTCAGCCGCAGGATGCATGTCTCAGCTTGTCCTAACTTGGCCTGGTCTGGGACCACTAACTCCATTCCCACCTAAGAAACTCTAACCAGATAAGTCTGGGCGCGGTGGCCCACACCTGTTATCCTAGCACTTTGGGAAGCCGAGGCGGGAGGATCACTTGAGGTCAGGAGTTGGAGACCAGCCTGGCCAACATGGTGAAACCCCGTCTCTACTAAAAATACAAAAATTAGCCAGGCATGGTGGTGCACACCTCTAGTCCCAGCTACTCGGGAGGCTGAGGCAGGAGAATTGCTTGAACCCAGGAGGCGGAGCTTGCAGTGAGCCGAGATGGTGCCACTGCACTCCAGCCTGGGCAACAGAGTGAGACTCCGTCTCAAAAAAGAACAAAAAGAAGAAAAAAAAAGAAACTCTAACCAGATAAAAGAGACTACATGGATCCATAGAAATCCATCGCCCTTCTGAAAAACACCGCTAAGACCATGCGTTATGGTGATGTCCGGGGAGGACTCTGAGTCACAACTGTGAGTGTTTGAATTCTGTCACTATTGAGTCCTCTTTCCATAACCTTTCGAGCCCTGGAGGTGCAGAGAAAACATTGTCTCCTGTAAATCTTACCCAAAGGCCGCCCTGATGAAAAGCCACCTGCTACTTTTCCCTCTATGCTTCTGTCATTTTGTTATTCCCTCTATTATTTCTTCTACTGCTTCCTTTTCTGTGGGATCAGAGTGGGAGGATATAGTTAGGACTTTGATGACATCGTTTGCTTCTCTTTTTGTAGAGAGAACCAAAATATGACCAGAAAACGTATCTGTGAGGGCTGAGGCTGCCTCACTTTTCAGAGAGGCCAAAATGGCAGTAACGGTCATGGCCAAGAGGTAGTCACTGCAGTGATCAGTCATACAGGCGGTCATCCCCACACAGCCCGAGGGATGTCTTCAAATCGGAGGAGCGGGTAGATAGGCTTAAAAATGAAATATATCAGTTAAAGAAAACGAAAAAGAGAGTGCATTTGTCTATTGCTAATTTTGTCTTTTAGCTATGGAAATAATATTTAAATTTAAATTCTCTCCAAGAATTAATCTAAGTATTCTACTAAATAGAGCTATTAAGTATAGTGTGATTGCTTGCAGTCTAAGGAAATTTGTACTAGGTCACCATCAAATCAGGATCTGCACCTCAGGTGCACAGGTGCTGTGAGGAAGATGCAATGTGAGGTTGGAAGGAGCCCACCATGGCTCCAGTCCTCCTTGTCTACCTGAGCATAAGTCTGGACCATGATTAATTAATTCTTAATGCAAGTGCAGCAGTCATTTTTCAAGACATCTGTCTAAAAAATACGAAAGCCAAAAATTGGAGCAGTCCGTGATCTCTCTGTACTTGCAGGAGGCTTCTGGGAGACCTAGTCTGTGTTCTTACTGGCCACGTTCGGGTTGGTGCTGCCCCTACCACCGGCATGCACTCCTGGATAGAGACTCTGCTTCCCTAGTCCCCACTGACAGCACCTGCTCGGGCATCTTTGCAGCAGCCCCTCCCTCTCCATCCCTGATTAGTCCCACATCAACCTTCCCCAGCTGCAATGGAGATGTGCTCACTGCCCGTATGCCCACCCATCTCAGAACAAGCCACCTGCATCACACAGGGAGAGAGGCCAGGTACTCTCCATCCCTGAGCCAGCCCACAAGTGTCCTCTGCTTTCTTTACCCTCTCCTTAGCACCAGCTGCCTAGCAAAGTCAGCGGGCAGCCGGGGCAAAGAACAGTTTGGGTGACTTCAATATGACTCTCTCTTCTGAGCCCCCAATCCAAAGGAAGGCTCGCCCTTAGTGAATGGGCCTTTGCCGAAGGGTTTTCCCTAGGGTGAAGGGGAAAACCATGTTTCACAATTTCAGGCAAGTCTGAATGGTAGGAGCCAGATTTTTGCAGCCTGGTCTTTAATCCTTGGTGGCCATTCATTCCATTAGGCTTCTTATGTCATGATATGATTTCATCTCTGAATGTTGGACCATTTGGGGGACTCGGACATTGTCAGTCCACCAAACGGTTTTGACTTTGTGGAAAGTTCTCATTCTGAGATTCTGAAAATTCAAAGATTAATCCGATGTGGCAGAATCATTAGTGCCACCACCTATCTGCATAGTTTGCAAGATAACATCACTTCATTGTTTGATTTGAGCTGAAGAAGATTATTGATCTAAACAATGATAATTTATCAATATTCTCCTATGAAATTCAACCAGAACCATAGATTTCCTTTCATGATGCAGAGTCTAAAATAGTCAATGGACTATTTCTAGCCTGACAGTACACTATAGACTAGAGTAACATGCTGATTTAGTGAAACAGAAACCTAGATCCAAAACCCACAAAGTACTCTTGGGGACCCTGGAAAAGCCTGCATGGACCTCCTACAGTTTCAAGTTCCACATGAATGCAATAACGCATACAATGGGGTACATTGTTTCAAAACCACCAGCCCACATGTAATCATTGTGTAATTGAATAATTATAATAGCATCCAACCATATGAAATTTTAGGAAGTGAAAATTGGAGATCAAATAACAGAAAAAGAGAGAAGGGAAGGAGGAGGAAGAAGAGGAAAATGAGGAGGGGGAGAAGAGAAAGGGGAAAGTGGAAGAGGAGGAGGAAAGGAAGGGGGAGAAGGAGGAGAATGGGGAAGAAAGGAGAAATGAAAGAAGAGGGAAAGGGGAAAGGTGAGGGGAAGCAGAAGAGGAGGAGGAAGAAGAAGGAGAAGGAGAAGAAGGAGAAGGAGAAGAAGGAGGAGAAAGAAGAGGAGAAAGAAGGAGAAGGAGACGGAGGAGGAGGAAGAAGAAGGAGGAGAAGAAGGAGGAGGAGGAAGAGGAGGAGAAAGAAGAAGGAGAAGGAGAAGAAGGAGGAGGAAGAAGAAGAAGGAGGAGAAGAAGGAGGAGGAGGAAGAGGAGGAGGAGGACAGAAGATAGAAGGAGGAGGAGGAGGAAAGGAGAAAGAAGAAGAGGAAAAAGGAGGAGGAGGAGGAATAAGAAGAAGGAGAAGAAAGAACCAGCAGAGGAGGAAGAGGAGGAGGAAATCATCTGGATCAGGAGAAGGAAGAGGGGCTCATCATCGGAATCTTAGTTTGCCCTGTCCTTCCACTCATTTACTACCTGAACCCTCTCTCATGTAGAATCTGTGGGAGTTGGGGAGGGGAATGCAATGTGACTATGTGACCGAATAGATTTTGAAGCTAACAGAGTTCTAAGCTACTGGGTGTGTACACGGAAAGGAGGTGACAAATCTCCTTTCTGTGTACACACCCAGTGATTGTGTATCACAGTTTTTAGCTCTCTGTTGTCATCCTCGGCACTGAAGGGCAATGTGGAAGAAGCCATCACAAAACTCAGCCTGGTTTGAGACTGCTTTTGCTTCCGAAGGGCTATTTGTTCTTCATCATCCCAGCGAGCAACTGGGGAACAAATTGGGAAATCTGTGCAAAATTAATAGCACTATCAGGAATCAAGCAGGTGTGCCAAAGAGAGAGTTGAAAACAGTCTGGGTTTTCATGCTGCACCAAAATTTAGTGAACTCAAAAGACTTATCAACAGCAAACTTCCCCTAAGCAGCATGTTGTCAAACTAGCCTACCTCACTAGGATACCATGAAAAAAACAATAAATGGAAATTATTGTAAAAATATAATTTAAAAAGCACAATGTATCTGATAAGGTAGCACTCCGGAATCTCAACCTTACCCGCTTTCTGACCTTCAGATCTGAGGCTTAGATCTAGGTTGCTTTCACAGATGGTGTAAAGGAGATGCCTCTCCAGGAAACCAGCTGGTCCCCACCACGCCCAAAGGCCTGGGAGGTCGATCACTGTGCCTGCCGGGCTCTTTAGAGGTTAGGATGGTGCTGACTCATGCTGCAGGTTGTGCAGCTGTGGAGTGTGTCAGAGAGTGTGCAGACAGTCTGAACTTCAGAAGCTCATGCCTCCCAGGTGTGCAAATCCCACATCAAATAGCACAGGTCAAAGCTTAGGACACGCCCAGAATCTACTGTGTCAGATTCATAAACGATTTTAGCAAATATTCCTCTTCCCTGACTTCCCTACATTTTCTCTCCTTTTCACCACAGCAAATATATCTTTATTTATGATTCTCACCTCATTTAGTTAAAACCTTTGCTAAAAGTTTATGTTTGTTACAGTGATAACAGCTAATGGCATGTGAGTGTTTACTGTGTGAAAGGCTCTATGATGTATAGTTTAGGGGGATATCTTATTGGATCCTTGAAGAAAAATGCCCTGGAATGGAAAATCCACAAGGCTGTGGTCTCTTAATCTGTGCTGGACGTTTCTGGATCCATACATCTGGGAAGTTGTAGGTGCCTGATGGATATTTACCGAAGGAATGAACAAATGGATGGGAGAGTAAAAAAGCAATCTATGAAGTAGGTGCCATTATTATTCCCATCTTGTGATATGCAAGGTTAAGCAGCCAATCAATGCTGGCGGTGAGATTCAAAGCCAGGCAGTCTGTCTGCAGAGTCGTGCTCCTGGGTGCATATGTTTACTTAGGCCAGTTGTTTTTGCTTTTTTGTTTTGTTTTGTTTTTTAATTCACCACTTGCTTTAGCCCTAAAGTGCCAGCCAACAGGCTTGAAAACTAAGATTCTCAAGGGTTGTTTGAACACTACCCCCGAACTGTTGGAGTCAGGGCTGGCCCCTGAGAGCTAAAGATTATCGTCTTCATCAGAATTAGCAGAGAAAACAAGCCAGAGAGACAAGTCCAATCGGAAATAATGCAGGGGAGCCAAGATGCCGATTTCAGAGAAAGGCAAGTCAGCAGATGGGGAGGGCCTCCAGCCTCGGCAGGACCAGCAGCTGTATCAAACACGAACGGTTGGGAAATGTAGGCGTTGAGACACAGGCCGGGTCAGTGAGTGGAGGACCCGTGGGGCGGGAGGCCACGAGCACCTTAATATTTACCTCAAAGGCCAAACATTCAAGTTGGCTCCTGGAAGCCAGCCAGTGTATGATTTCTGGCTGGGTATGTCCAATGTAATGGACCAGAAATAAAGCAGATACTTTTTTAAAAATGTATATTAATTTATTTTATGTAGCCCCTGCTGCTGTGTCGAAAGAGGGCCAGAAGAGCAGGAGTATGTGATGAAAAGTGAGGAGAGGCCGGGCGCGGTGGCTCACGCCTGTAATCTCAGCACTTTGGGAGGCCGAGGCGGGCAGATCACTTGAGGTCAGGAGTTTGAGACCAACCTGGCCAACACGGTGAAACCCCATCTCTACTAAAAATATAAAAATTAGCTTGGGAGGCTGAGGCAGGAGAATCTCTTGAACCTGGCAGGTGGAGGTTGTAGTGAGCCGAGATCGTACCACTGCACTCCAGCTTAGGCGACAGAGCAAGACTCCCCTTCAAAAAAAAAAAAAAAAAACACAGAGAGAAAGAAGGAAAGTGAGGAGAGGGCAGCTCTCTGGCCTGACCTCTGCTCCTAATGCAATCGCAGGACTGAAGAAGCAAAAAGTACTTTTCATACATGTCCCTCTGTTACTGTCTCTGCTTTTCTTCTACTTGAGTCCTCTTGCCCTTTCTGACATAATGCTAAAGGTTTCTAATGATGCCTGTCTTTACTGTCTTACGTTACATTATGCCAACTTGTGTTCATAGACAGAGTCATATTTAGTCAAGGTACTGACCACAGGTCCTAATTTTGCAAATTTTGGTTAGACTTTCTCTACACATTTTTGGAGTCTGAGTTTATGCCAGAGGATCAGTGCACGCTAGGCTGAATTGGTGCTGGGCTGAGTTGGTGCTGGGCTGAGTTGGTACTGGTTTGAGTTGGTGCTGGTCTGAGTTGGTGCTGGTCTGAGTTAGTGCTGGTTCAAATTGGTGCTGATCTGAGTTAGTGCTGATCTGAGTTGGTGCTGGGCTGAGTTGGTGCTGGGCTGAGTTGGTACTGGGCTGAGTTAGTGCTGGGCTGAGTTGGTTGCTGGGCTAGGTTGGTGCTGGTTTGAGTTGGTGCTGGTCTGAGTTGGTGCTGGTCTGAGTTAGTGCTGGTTCAAATTGGTGCTGATCTGAGTTAGTGCTGGGCTGAGTTGGTGCTGGGCTGAGTTGGTGCTGGGCTGAGTTGGTGCTGATCTGAGTTAGTGCTGATCTGAGTTAGTGCTGGGCTGAGTTAGTGCTGGGCTGAGTTGGTGCTGATCTGAGTTGGTGCTGGGCTGAGTTGGTGCTGGGCTGAGTTGGTGCTGATCTGAGTTGGTGCTGATCTGAGTTGGTGCTGGGCTGAGTTGGTGCTGGGCTGAGTTGGTGCTGATCTGAGTTGGTGCTGGTCTGAGTTAGTGCTGGTCTGAGTTGGTGCCGGGCCGAGTTAGTGCCGGGCTGAGTTAGCGCCGGGCTGAGTTAGTGCCGGGCTGAGTTAATGTTGGGCTGAGCTGCCTGTTTTGCATCTGGGACTCCCAACATTCACTTCCTGCTGCAGCGCAGACTGGATGACCTTCAAGGCTCTGTTTCACCGACTTTCAGCTTTCTTGACGCCAAAGCCACAGAGCATTCTTGAGTTGGAAATTACCTCTTTGCAAAAGCAAAGAGCACTGTAAAGAACTTGACCTGCCCACTCCACAGTGATATTCCACAGGCTCAAGTTTCTGTGCCACTTGAATTCTAGCTGTTGAGCTCCCTGCCATTTACATGCCAGCAGGGATGAATGTCCTGACAGCGTGTGTCCACTGTGCACGTGCTTCCGCTTGTCAGCATGGGAGAAGCCCAAGTATGATGTGTAGACAAGACCACCGCTTCTCTCTGCTCCATTCCTGCACAAGCCACACACAGCAGACTTGCATTTCTGTCAAGGGCTCCGGTTTTCCATCATCTATTTTTTATAGCACTGATACTAAACCAGTTGCAGCAAACGAAGGGTATTATTTCTGGTTTGAGGGCATCGCGATGCTGATTTACCGTTCCTAGGAAGCAAACTCACCGTGTTGGCCTCTCTCATTTTACCATGGGAGACCCGGCTCCACAAAACGTAAGTGTTTGGAGATACTTGATATTTTCACAATGTAAATAACAGTTTCCCTGTGCATGAGGGAGAAGGGTCATGCAATTGTAAGACGGGAGAGGGATGGAAATGTTATTAGGTTCGATTTGTGGCAGCGTGACAGTGAGTTGAAGACAAGCAACAAAATTTGCCGTGTCCTGCAGTTTCTTAGTGTATCATTAATCTTTGAGAGACTTTGGGTATATTCTGAAGAACTTGGTGGCATTTCAGAATCAGTGCCATGTGCGGTTTCTGAAATGTCACATCTCCTCATAGCAATGTGTTCTCCATATAAAATAAACCTGCATGTTTAGATTTTAAAAAGAGTGATGAAGATTTGGAAACCAGGAAGTGTTGAGGGAACCGTTTCTAAAGGACCAGAAGCCCCCAGCCTGAACACATACCTCAGTACACACATCCCCTCACGCACCGACAAACACACAGACTTTCAGAATTACCCTGCAAACTAGCAATAACATCAACTTCGAATGCTTTTTGCTTCCAGTAGATTTACTTACAATGATTAGCTAAACATCAATAACACATACATGCATTTCAAGTTGCCCAGTGTTAACTTTCAAATCTATTGCGTATTAATCCCTCCAGGCCTTTGGTGGTTTTGCCAGAGCTAACGCCCTACAATTCATTTCTTTATGAACATTTTCCACATTTTCAGTGTATAGCTATGATTGCTTTTTCAAACCTGTGTTTTGTTTTGCCCCGTATTTCCAACTCTAAGACCATGCATTCAGCTTTTTGACTTTGTGAGTGTAATTACCATTTTAACTGGTAAAAAAGAAAATGCCAGTCCAACCCATACAAATTGCCAGTTTTCAGTGTTCCTGTGTGCCTCTGCTTTACCCAGCAGCAAGATCAACAGAGCACCAGGATGGAGACAAGTCAGCTCTCAGCTGTGTTAGTCACCTGCTAGGAACCTTGACAGCTCATTTGCAAGTTCACACTTTTTTGATGCTAGAGTTCTTGAGTCCCTGACAGCCGAACCTTCTGACGCCAGCTAACTATGCAAATAGAGTGTGGCACCCAGAGGGCTCCCTTGCCCTGGTGTTATTTCCAACATATTATTTTGGTCAAACACAGAAATCAGTTCTTCTTGAATGCTTTCTAATAAAAGGAAACAGTATGTGGACAGTGAAAAAAGGGAAAATTGAAAGTGTAACAAAATAAGCCTGAACTTTGCGAGAGTCACAGAAAGAATTCAAGGCCTAATATTTAATCAAAATTAATTTAAGAAAATTGTACTAAGACTCCTTCCTTAGACCCACTTGGAGAATGTTTCAGATGCTTTTTCTATATAAAGATATGTTTAATCTGATAGAGCAAGTGGCATTTTTATAACCCAGAAAAATTATTTATTCTTAGGAAAGAAAAAATCCTGGACATGTGACCAGATATGGGAAAAAATATTTGGGGGTGACATTTTTTGGCATGAAACAAAAAGAAAATAGTTTTTTTATGAAATACTTGGCAAAGCAGAAAGCTTCAAAATATTTCGAAACTTGCCCGGTTGCAAAACCACACAGCATGTTTTGTTTTTTCTGTTTTGGAAAAAGGAAAATCTCCGGGCTTTACGGGCTCTCTGAATCCCAACCCTTCACTTCCCCTGACAGGAATTAGTTAACTCGACTGAGGTCGTGTCGGAATGCCTCGCCTGTCGTCTGCTCTGCACAAAAATGAAACACATGGCATTCTAAGAAAATCCCAAAAGCAACCAATTTCTCAGAAAATATTGGAATGACCCTGGAAGGTTAACGGCACAATCATTGACACGAAAATTGCTTTAAATGTGGAAAGGGTGTCGTTCTAGGGTCAGCAAAGTATATGTGTCGTCTCAAAGCTCCACATAACAGGCTGCCTCGATTGACTTGGAAGTGGAGGCAGATGTTGAGGGAGCCGTGGAAAGCACAGAGACGTTCTGTGATTATTGCTTCCGAATGCCGTGGCTTCCCCCTCCCTGTTTTCCATCCCGTAGGGTGTCCCTTTCACGAAGCAGCGTCGCTGCCATTGCGCAGGGACTCCTGAGCGCGGCCCACACTGGGAGCGCCTGTGCTCCTCTGCCTCCTCCCTGGAGCTCCCAGATGTTTCTGTAGCTGAGCAGAGAGCGGAAGCGTTTGCTTATTGGCAGGAAACTTCACTGTACTGTTAAAATTGTTTTCCCATTTTACCTCAGAACTCAACATGAGGTCTCGATCCTTAGACCGTGGACAGACCCTGACTTCGTGAAGATTTTGCACGGTCAGTGGGAAAGTCCTTGCCTTCATCACGTCTGCCCCCCACGCTGCAGTGCCCGTCCCCGCAGAGGCAGCCACCTTCTTCCTGGCTGGGCTGAGACCCTGCTCACCGCCCCACCCCTCAGCTCCCCACCCAGGCGTCAGAAGCAGGGTCCCCGAGCTCTCATGGGCCTTATATAGGCTGTCTAGGTTTTGACCAGACAGTATTTTAGGTTTTATGTTTCATGACAGAATTCCCCTTTTCTCCCCACTGCCACTTTATTTTAATGGCATTTCTTTTGAACTTCACCTGTATTGTCAGCACAGGCCTCCCTAAACGGTACAGCCATCCAGGGAGGGCAATGGGTCCAGTAAAGGAGAGACCCATTCCTGACCCTGATGGAGGAGAGGGGAGACCACCTGTTCTCCACACCCCCTGTCCCCAGCCACTTTGCTTTCTCCTGCAGTCAGGCCTGGGCAGCTGCGGTTCTTCCCTATCACACCTCTTTACACCCCCAACCTGGAACTTGAAAGCAGAGGAAATTCTACACAAGATTAACCTCTCCTTCTATCTTGCCTTGAAAACAGTAAAGAAACAATGCTTTTGGAGCACTTAAATAATTGCTGAAAAGGGAAAAATCGCGGGCAATTCCGATGCCAATGAACACTGCCAGTTCTTCCTTCAGGCACTGTTCTATAGGCAAGGAGGTTAGAAGCTCAGACTCATAGATGTTGCTAAGAGCAATGCGGAACTCGGACATTTTTCACTGTGCTTTACTTGGCATGCCAACTTGAAGGAGAAATGTTAGCAATGGGGCACAGGGAGAAACCATGCCAGTAGGTATGGTATTGTGTAGTAAAATGGAGTGGCCTTGCCTGTTGGGAAGCCTTTCAGTCTTCCTGACTAAGGACTATCGGGTTCCTGGTTTTCCAAGTCTCTGCTGAGGGCGGGATGTTGTGCGGATGAAATCTTTCCCCTCTGCAGTGGTTGTGGCACACACAGACGTGTGAACCTTGACCACAGGCTTGACACACCCTGGTGTCATCAGGTGGGTTGTGTCCTAGTGGCCCTGAGCCAAGCAAGACCCCAGGAAAGACTCTGGAAAACTGAAGGGGGCTGGATGTCACCCACAGTACGTACCACGTGCCTGTAACGAAGCAGGCATTGGTTTCATTTAGGAAAGGTATTGTGTCCGAAGCCCCATTTTTAGGCTGTTAAAGGTATACAAACAGAAACGAACACTGCCATCATTAACTGACACTGGCTTCAACCTTTCCTGAAAATCTGCCTTCTCTTCCTACTTTCTCTGGAGTCTCAGGTCTGCCCAGGAACCTCCAGAATGCCCAGTTCCTTTGACGTCAGGCTTCTTTTACCTTTGTAGGGCCAGGGCACTCACAGGCCAGGAAAGACTTTTAAATGAGAACATCAATTTGCTGCTTGCTTTTATTCCGCGACTGCCTTAGGTGCAAAGCACGCTTTTTTATTTTAATAGAAGCCCAGGCTTGCACAACAACAACTTCATGAAGATTGGTCATTTCTGAGGATGACAAAACCACAAAGTTTGTTGAGATTGCTTCTTCACTGACAGTCTCTAAGCACCGAAGAAGCAATGCCAAGGCAAACTCCGTGGGATGATGACAAGGGTCCCTTGTGCCGTGGCAGTGGAGAGTGTGTCTGAGCCAGGCTGTCTGTAACCCCACCCCTGAGACCTGGGTGACTTGGCACCTGTCTATGGCTCTGCTTCCCCATCCACAAATCAGAAATATCGCGGGCCCTACTTTGTGTGGTGTTGATATAAGAACGTAGGAAAGAGCTTGCTGTCATAGTAAGCACAGTAGATGTTGGCTGCAATAAGTAATTGTGTTGCTGGGAACTCAGCAACATTAGGATCATACTAAAAATAAAATGTAAACATTTTTCTGGGATATGTCTTAATTGCAACTGTTAACTAAGGTAAACTTCACGAAGACATGTGTAGAATTTTAGTTATCTATAGGTAACTACTTATTTTAATTCATCACAGACTAAGGGGACAAAATTACACATACACACACACACAAACATACATTACACCCCCCCACACACACATACACACAAACGTACACTACACACACACACACAAATGTACATTAGACACACACAGACACATACACACAAACGTACATTACATCCACACATACACATACACACACAAACATACATTACACACCCACACACACACACACACACAAACGTACATTACACACAAATGTACATTACACACACACAGACACATACACACACACACAAACGTACATTACACCCACACATACACATACACACACACATAAACATACATTACACCCACACACACACACAAACGTACACACAGTAAGTATTTTTGTGATATCATCTAGGGATGTCAAATTAACAAAAATTAACATGAAAACAGATGCATTTTCAATGAGATTATCATCCGATATTATTTATAAACAGCTTAAATAGAATGAAGACTTGGAAGGATTTGGGGGAAGGCTTGTATGTGAGTGTGTGTGTGTGTTTGTGTGTGTGAGCATGTGTATGTGTGTGTTTGTGTGTGTGTTTGTGTGTGTGAGCATGTGTGTGTGTGTGTTTGTGTGTGTGTGTTTGTGTGTGTGAGCATGTGTGTGTGTGTGTTTGCCCTTTTTTCCCTTTGTTTTCAGGATAGTTCCATTTGGAAAAAAAAGCTTTCCTCCCAAATTTGCAGATATCTGCAAATAATATTCTGCCAAGAAGCAAAAAAAAAAAAAAAAAGTTTACTATGATTCAATGGAAGCAAATCTCCTAGGATGTCAAAGCAGAGAACATGTTAGTGTTAGAGCATTGATGTATCTGCAGAAGCATGCATTGCTTTTCACCGTGAAATCAGGGCCATCCCTTGAAAGAGGTTGATGAGGCAACTGTCTCATGAGGGGATATGAGGACCCCTGGCAAGTTCCTACCAGCCCTCAGGCAGCTCCCCCACATCCCATGACCCTCTTTTCCTACCTAGTCTCAAATTCCTGTCCATGAGGGTCAATCCTGTGTTCTGAAAATGCACAGGGCTTGCATAGAGTTTCTTATAATGTGTCTGAGAGAGGAGTGTGCTCCTTTTCTGTTTGCACAGTGTAGAGCCTTAAATGGTCAGATAAGCTGCTGCAGCTCTATAAGTTGCAGAGACCAGTCCCTGAAAGGGAATTCCAATAGTGAGAAGAGGCTGCAACAGAAGTTTGTTGCCAAATTTAGAGAAAGAAAGGATCCTCAAGAGCCGGTGTAATGATCAAGGACGAGGGGGACCTGAAGAGGCTTCCTTGCAGCCTGAGTGGTTTCAGATAGAGGGAAGGCTCTGGAGCCCCAATAGGGAGAAGGGTATGGAGAGAGAGAGCATTTTGGGAGAGCTGACTTTAAAATGCTGGAAATGACTTTGCTTCCCTCTCATCCTTCCTCTCTCCCTCCTCTCCCCCTCATCCTATGCAGAGTTGGAAAGGACTGGAAAAGCAAGGAGGAGGTGGGAATGGCAGATGCGAAGGATATTAACACTATGGTCTTTGCCGTGCTGCGTGCTTCCATTCTATTGAAATGGAAGTGGTCACACAGGAAGTTCGTTAGAGGAATTTTGTATTAAATAGGGGGCAAGGAAAGAGGAACCAAATCAGCAAAACCAACCATGGGGCTGCTAGTATCACACTGCCTGCTTCACCCCTACCTGAAACCAACTCTGGGTAAAACAGCCAGATTTCCCCTTTTCCATATAATTAGCTGATGGTGACTAATCGTAATATGTGACAAACTGAAAATTGTAAGTGTCCAGCCAGTTTCCTTTCCACGGTGTTTGTCCTGAGAAGCAGGTAGGCATCAAACGGTGTAAAGAAAAGAGTGTATGATGATAACCTTGTCCTCAGTTCGATCTCGCCGCTGTTTCGCTTGTTTGGGGGAGTGTGGGGCCGCATCCCACCCACCTATTTATTGTGACATTTCTTTTCTAGAGCCAGAATAGGACAGACTCGTATACCATTCTGATCTGGGTGCATTTCTTCAGAAGGTACGCTGTCCTCATGGGGAACCACCACTGCCTGGGCTGGGGCTGATGAGACCAGGAAGAAATTTAATGCGTGCACTTTAACAAAAAGATTTCCCAGTAAGTTAAGAAAATAAGACGGTGGGCGCCAAAGAATATGCGCATGCCCTGACGTCTCCGTGACGTTCACTTCTGTGCCGCCCGCAGCAGCATGTCATAGATACCCTTGATGTAGGCTGATTGATTTGTAAGAGGCCAGGGGAACATCAGAGGAAGTGAGGCCAGGAGAAAGCAAGGATATCAAGAGAATTCGCTTTTTTCTCCCAGAGTGATTGTTTTTGAATTCTTCGTTCTGCCTTATTTCAGAGTGGAATATCAGGCCGTGGGTCTAAGGAACATGGCAAGGAATCTGTAACTGATCCCCTTGTGCTAAAGCACATTCCTTCATGCTGCTTCTCCCTTCCCATATAGTGTCTGCCTCTTCTAGAGGATGCCTCTTGGCCACTGACGCTTCACAGGGGACCAGGAACGCCCTTATCCCCATGCACACACCTTGTCTCAGCCCTTCCAAGCCCCTCCACCCCACCAATGTGCAGTTTCCTGCCCCTCCACCTGGCTCTGCTTCGTGGGGCTCCAGAGAAGCACAGGATGGGCCCTTGCTCTAATGTCGCTGTGCACTGTTTCGGGGCCAGTGGGCGGACCCCTGCTGGCCTGCTGGCTCCCAGGCCTCCTGGCTCTCTCTTTCTGAAATCACCACAGTCAAGGGTTATCTGGATTTTACTACCACCATATGTCACTCCTCTAACTCAGCATAGAGAAATTTACCCAAATCTATCTCCCCAAAAGCAAATTTTTTTAGTTCTCTTACCCCTTCAGGTCACATTGGTGCAGTCTTTGGGTTGCAATAGAAGAGATACCTAGAGGCTCCGTTTGAGCCACTGTATCAGTTTCCAGAGCTGCTGCAACAAAGTGCAACCAATTGGGTGGCTTAAAACAACAGAAATCTATCATCTCACACTGTGTGAAGGTGTAGAAGTCTGAGATCAAGGTGTCAGCAGGGCCGGATTGCCTGTGAAGGCTCCAGCAGCGAATCCTTCCTCACTTCTTCCCACTTCTGGTGGTTGCCAGCAGTCCTTGGCTTATGGCAGCATCACCCATCTCTGCCTGCATTGTCTCACAATGTTCTTTCTATGGATCTGTCTCCAAATCTTTCTCTCCATATAAGAATACCAGTCATTGGATTTAGGGCTTGCTTTACTCCAGTATGACCTCAGTTAACTTGATTACATCTGTAAAGATCCTGTTTCCAAATAAGATCACTCTCACAGGTACTAGGGGTTAGGAAGGACTTCAATATACCTTTTTTGGGAAACACCATTTGCCCACAATAGCTACTTCTGGATATTGGGTCATCTCTAAGCAAGAAGCAGCTCCAAATTATCTACTGTAAGCTCAACACACAGCCTTTGATTCCCAAACCCAGCACTCACCCCTTCCCACATCCACAGAACTGACCCACTCTGCAAGGGCCCCGGGAGGGGTCCTAATGTCTGTTGGGCAGGACTGACCCATGTGGTCCAGGCTATTTCTAAGTGAAACCAGAACCCAGAGGACTAAGAACCCCTCACAGTCATGCAGGCACTTTAGTCTCCCTGAGAAATCGTGAACTTCTAAAACCCTGGAAAATATCTATATGAATATCCACATAAGCCTGGAACTTACTTTTTCCTAGGTAATATGATCATGCTTGTAGTAGGTGACTCTTCTCTGACACTCTGTCACACTTTGATGCTCTTCCTATTCACATATGCTATTGAGATTATCTTCCAAGGGAATGAGTTTTTCTAAAGCCTGATGTGTCCTCTTGATTGTTCTGACTTTGGAGAGTTACAGAATGCCTGGGAGTGACCTATTCTTATGCAAATAATTTAGAAGATCACCGATCTCCATGGAACTTTCCATTTTCTACTGATACATTACTTTCAAAAGGAAAGGTTTAACTTCCTCAGTTGTAAATCAGGTTTCACATGTGCATGTTTTTCAGAAAAGGAGGTCAGATATTGGAGCACAGACCTCAGATTTTGAAATTTATTATCCACAAGTTACAATGATAATTTTGTGATACTCTTGGTCCTCCCTCTGCACACTAATTTGATGTATATCTAGAGTGAGACAGAGAGACAGAGATAGAGAGACAGAGAGAGAGAGAGAGAGATAGGCAGGGAGGGAGGGAGAGAGAGGCAGGGAGGGAGGGAGAGAGAGGCAGGGAGGGAGGGAGAGAGAGGCAGGGGGGGAGGGAGAGAGGGGCGG